>NW_020273001.1:163880-200061 GCF_003268045.1 Sipha flava
TGGTACTGAAAATATAACAATAATTTATAACATTTCGGCCTAAGCTCTTGAAAATGTTTTGCTGTATCGATGCAAAATACCAGGCAAGTTCAACCCGAAACTATTGGACTAGGATGTTAAAATAAATAACATGATGTTATAATCATGTCTCAGTCCCCTAATCACTGCAAAACTACTACAGTAATAGAGACGATTCGCGGAAACTATAATTCCACTGCATAGCAACAATTTATGCGAGCTATCATGAGTTATAGAACTTAACTTGAGAAGTGGACACATATCAAGTTTGTTCAATAATTAAATTGTTTGTAAATATTTCTTTTTTCGAGCACGCCAGTGATATCGATGACGGTATATTACTTATATTTATAAAGCCAATGGGTGATTATCTTATTAACAGTAAACAATTAAGTTATTGTAAAAAATTAATAAAAAAAGAAGATCATAGGGGTGTGAGGTATACGACAACTAATCGGGGAATCATGATCAACACGGGATTGATTCCTCGTAAACGGTATTGTAGAAAATTTATATGGTATTTTCTAATGAGCGTTTCCAACATAGGCGTCCACAGGGGATATGCAGGGTATGCAACTGCATACCTTAAACATAGAGCCTTGTTTCTAAAATTACAAAAAATAAATAAAAATTATGACATATTTGGTCTTATGTATATTATGTGATTTTGTATTACATTATAATTTTTATTATATTTTTATATTCAGTCCCAGACATTTTAATTTATTTTTGAAACACAAATTATATGCTATAATAAAGATTTAATGTGTTAATGAAATTAAGAAGTACAATGATTTAAGAGAGATTAAATATCTTTCAACTACAGAACAAGAAACGGCTATAAATTAAAATCCCAAAGATATTATTGGTGATATTAAGAATCAACTGAACGCAGAATCGTGTTATGATTAATTTTGATTATTTTCAAATTTATTTTGCTTTTCATTTAAGTGTATAATTATGTTTTTATTTATTTACCCTATTTAAATATATTACTCAAACCATGTCAAGTGTTATGTATTTAATTTTTTTTTCGTTATTTATTTTAAATTTTAATTATGAAAACAGTTATAAGAATTAAAAAATGGCTATTCAGCCCCCTTTTTCAGGAAAAAAAATTAAAATTTCAAATTAAACAGTTATTTAGACATTTGTGTGAATATTTTGACCAGAATTTTGAACGCTTAAATTGACTTACAGTTTTGGTGGGGATAGGCAGCGGTAGCATTTTGCATACCCTGAAAAAGAGGTCTATGCTCGCCTATGGATTCAAAAACAACAAAATAAACGTACATTGCACGGAGGACGGTCCCATAATTGTAGTGGACATGATGCGTTTCGCGTCATTTGTCGTAGATCGTCTGAACGACACTGTCCTGTTGGTCGCTACGCTGCGGCGGACCATAGGCACCGCGGACAGAGTGTAGAGCACGGGATTGACTGCAGCATTCAAGGGCAAAACGAAAACAGCTACCCAAGCAAATACCTGAAAAACACAATATTCAGCTATTACGGGTTAGGTAAGGAAATGTCTTCCTGCTTCCGAAGTCTTGGTGTTGATCATATTTTCGATAGATTTTACTGTCGATCTTTGCAGCAATAACGCCTAACCAAACTAAAATCCTGTATACGACGACGCGACGGTTCGTTTTGCGTACTAATAATGTGGAATAAGACATAATACTATGTGTTATTGGTGCTACGCTATTAGATATCACAGTATGCCGAGGACAATGTATCGTCATAATTACCAATTATCTTATTACGTTTCGTCCCTTTGTCGGATTCGGCCTCATTGAAAACTAATAATTATTATTATTATTGACCGATAATAAATCAACGATCATCATATTATTATACTACAGGCATAGAACCATTAGAGTATATATACATATAATATAATGTATATTCGTAACAGCTGCGGGTGCTTGGAAATTATGCGAAATGTTTAAACCGACTTATTAAAGAGTCTTACTTGAGGGTGTACAGTGAATCCGGCCAAAGACCACAGTCCTAATCCGATAATGGGCACCCAACACGCGGCGTCCGTGGCCACCAATAGACTCATTCGCCAAGCCATGGCGGATTCACTGAGAGACCGGTGTCGGATTAAGGTTTCCGTGGCGCGGTGAGTAGTTTTAGCGACAAAAAACATCCAAATGTAACTTCCGGATATCAACAACAGTGAACCCAGATTGACAACTAAAACCACAAATTTAGTATGTATACGAACAGCGGTTATGCAATTAAATACGTTTACTGAAACTAAAACAGGAAATCTAAAAAACATACACAGAAATATGAATACGGAGTACTCCCAGCCATTGGGTTTATCTGGAGTGATGTGTAATGCTAAGCACACGCCAGATCGACCATAAAAGTTTCTGAAAAATTAATAAATCATACGTGTTTGAAATGTATTGGATATTTTTCTCACGGATAAAAATCGAACGTGATTTCCTGTACGATTAGGTATACCTGAAGTAATGGATGTTGAACAGAGGGATAGCTGATATAACGATCGCCAAAAACCAACACAAAGCCATTAGTATACGCGTGAAATCCATTTGCAATCGCCGAACTTTGAACGGAAATATGATTACCAACAACCTTTCCAACGTGATCACTAAAATATTATTGCATCGATATTATTGTGCGAATAAACAATATTAAGTATATAAAATTATTATTGTTAAACGTAAATAATGAGAAAATATACATTTTTTTTTGTGAAAAAAAAATACATATATATATATTTTGAGATATTCCTTTCAATTCGCGTAGAAGACGTAGCTAATAATAAATTCTTCTTCCGAGCAAAAAGAAAAAAAATTAACACACCAACCTCAATTTCCCTTTGCTGTTTATTTTCCATAACAAAATATCGATTCTTTTTTTCAGTAGTGTGTTACTAATCATACACATATCAATTAACAGAGGTCCGTTATAGGAAAAGTTCTAGGTGCACTTTCATTCAAAAGAAATTTTAAATTTTATTCAACGCACTCGTGTGGGCATATCTTTCGTATAGTCACATTCAGACTAAACGTTGACAACCTGCAGTTATCGTAACACGACTGGTTTAAAAAAAATTATTATTATTTCGTTATTTCAACGCGTTACATTTCAAGAGTGAATCGATGCAATTATAATAGTTTAACTCAAGTTAGTCTGTTTTCGCAGTTACTTAAATATTACTAAATATTTAATTTAAAAATTTACCTCAAAAACATATTATTTACGACATTATAAATCAGCGTTGTTGGTTTTAAAATGGAATGATGTACCTATTACAAACTGAGACCTCTCGCAGTTTAAATTTTATAATAACGTAAGGAGTTCAAGTTACGCAGTATCTTAAGTTTCGATATAGAAAGAGAGGTGAAGATGGACGATGATCACTAGTGAGCCGTAATTCAGATGAACAGCACTATACAAACATAAATCATAACGAACAATGAGTGTACCAAGTATTGATTATATATTAATTGTATTCGATGTCTTGTCGTCGTTATCAAAATAACACGAAAAATATACCTATGAAAAAATATAGCGAAAATAAAGCGGAACTTACTTTGTTACGAAATCCATAACAGCGAAATAATTTATTTATGTTATTTTTATTTACAAAAGTAAATTAAAAATAAATAAAAATATTTTATCTTAGTATAAATTGATAAATGATTCCTTTCAAATAACCAATATTACTCTAAGAATTATGATATTAAGTGACATAACGTATTTTTTCTGAATAGTTTGTATGTAACTATATGGTGTTCTGTTATTGCTGAGGTATAATAGTTCTTATTGAAAGCTAATTATATAAACTAAAAAATAAATAAATAAAAATGATGGTTTAAGAACTCGGAAATAAACCGTTCATGTTTAATTTCTTCCAAATATTACTGCTCTTTCAATACATCAATCTTTAAGTTGGACGACATGTCCCTTAAAAGTATAATACCTCTAGACAGCCGTTATAATTATTTGTTATTTCTGTAGTTGACTGATATCTGATTTGTATCTGTTTATAGTTTTTCCCTAAACATTCGATATTTTTTTTCGTTACGATTCAAATTTATTACACTTTTTTACGATATTTTTAGTACGTTGTTTTGTTCTTTCTCTCCTTCTCTCACTATTTTGGCCGCATAACGTCGCGCGTACGCCTACCGGTCAACGTGAACACGGACAGCTCACTGGAAAACGTGCTTATGAAACCGGCCACGTTGCACATGGAGCTCCGCCTCCAGTCCGAGTCGTGTATGAAGTACACGCCGCGGTAATACCAGTCAACCACAGCGATCACCAACAGGTACGAGCCCATCAGGAAGTCGCCCAGGGCCAAGTTGACGATCAGGAATGAGTGCACCTGATTGGTGTGCTTGTATTTGGCCCGGAACACGATCACCATCAGATTAGCCGTGATGGCCACAACGGCCAGTATCCAGATGCAAACGCGCAACACGATGTTGGACATCAGATCCTCACACGAGCTGAACTCGTCCGGCAGCGGTCTGCACTGTTTGACGTACCGGGCTAAACAGCAAAAGCGAAACTCGTCCGTGAACCTGTATTAAAATAACAACCAATAGCAAGTAATAAAAATAAACAACAAAATAGCATGTAATCGTGCTGTATTCCTTAAAATCACCATATCTTTTCTTAATTGAAAAGGTATGTGTTAAATAAATATTCTCCGATAAACACTTCGTTATAGTTGTAAAGCGTGTAAATCGACACGGTGTATTATAAAACTACGCTCTGTCGTTAGAATGCGACTATCACAGCTGCATATCCCCAGCCTAACCTAATGGTTAGGACATAACTACTATAATTATAATTATAACATAATTATAGTATATATAACCTAATATAGTATATAATATAACCTAATTATAGTAATAACATAATAACCTAACCTCGAACTTTCGAGTTCAAATTTTTACAGTCGTTTGTATTTTGTTTGTGCTTGTTTGTGCTTTTATTCCCGTCGTTTGTGCTTAACTCGTTTCCAAGATGTTAAACATTGAAAAAGAGGGGGCCTAAGGACATGCTTAATAAATTCAAAATATATTTAAACAAACTTTTAGTGTATATTGTTTTATTAACACATTTTATAAAGTAAACTAAGTGTATGTAAGTAACCAATTTTTTATTTATTGTTGACCTGTTCGTTAATTCAGCTGCTCGTAAACTGTTGTACTTTCGGAATTACACAATGTTACAAAATATACGCGTACGACGTTTTACGTATGAATCAACGTTGTGTGGTTGCGAAACGCAAAAACAACGACGGATAATAATCGACTGAACTGAACACTAAACAAATAATCTATTATTCTATACCTGCTATTATTTTTATCGACATCCGATCGATATCCAGCGGGTTATACGGTCGATACGGTGTTATAGTATTATTTATACTTAAACAAAAATTATAACGAGATATGAGAGGTAGTTTGCAGACAGTATATTATTGGAAGTATTAAGTCCTCTTAGTACATTTTTTTTTCGATCGGTTGAAATATGTATCTAGTTTTTAATTTTAAATTTGAAAAATTTGTCAAAGTATACAAAATAAGCATAAATATCTTAAAATATGCACTCTCCTGCAAAATATATCAAACATACAAAAATATATATGTAATATATGCAATATATTACTTTCAAATTTTAGATCTGATGTCATGGCTCCGAGAAATGAATTTATTTTGCAATCTGCTATATTTAACAATAATAAAAAAAGTATGCAAATGTATTTATCTCTAAATAGTCAGACATGTTATAATAATTGTTAAGATCCATGGAAAATAATAACATAATAGGTACTGGTGTACAATATACATATATATTATATAGAATAAAATTAAAAAAAATACTTAGATTTGTATTCAAATACTTTGTGAGTATTCGTAAATTACATTTTTACAATAGTACTTTAAAAGTATTTTTAATAATTTTTTATTCGAATAATAGTATTAGTATCTTAATACTTTTTCAAAAGTATTGTTTACAAACGGTGTTTACGGTTAGACACGTAGATATGCATAAATTTAAGTGCAAATTCGCAGTAGCCAGTCAGATTTAAAATTCCTTGGCCTGATAAAATAGTCGCTTAAACGTCTACCCAAATTTAAAAATGATAAAATTAAAAATGTTTCAAACAATTTTAAAAACGTGTTATGATATTATTATAGAAGTTTTTTTCAAAATGAAAATTCATCAATAATGAATATATCGCTTTGGGGTTTTGGAGAGAAGAGTTCTTATTGTTTTAAAATACACGTAAAAATGTTGAATATTTAAATTTTTGTACACAAATTAATTTAAAAAAAAAAAATAAAGTGGGTCATTATAAAAAAAATCCCAAGTAAATCAGAATTTTCTGCTGAAGTTAGATCACAAATCTGCACAAACTTGGAATAAACGAACAGGTCAATAATAAATAAAAAATTGGTTACTTACATACACTTAGTTTACTTTATAAAATGTGTTAATAAAACAATATACACTAAAAGTTTGTTTAAATATATTTTGAATTTATTAAGCATGTCCTTAGGCCCCTCTCTTTTTCAATGTTTAACATCTCGGAAACGGGTTAAGCACAAACGACACGAATAAAAGCACAAACAAGCACAAACGAAATACAAACGACTGTAAAAATTTGAACTCGAAAGTCCGAGGTAGGGGGGCTGAGCATGTCCCCAGTCCCCCCACCTTGATAGTTAGATAACTCAGAAACGGGTTAAGCACAAACTACGGGAATAAAAGCACAAACAAGCACAAACGACTGTAAAAATTTAAACTCGAAAGTCCGTTGTGGGGGGGGGGGCTGGGGACATACAGCTGACCACCACACTATAACGATGTTTATAGATATGTTTGTATTTATTGATTTTTTTTTTTCAAGAAGTTACATTTTTGTTCGTAGTGCCTACGAAGTGTCTAGTCTAACAGCGTTAAAATTGATTTCGCTATTTTTTTAGATGTATTATTGCTGAACAGTAAATTTAATGGCACTTATACAAAAAAAAAAAAAAACACTACTTTAATGTTATTAACTCACATTGTTTCCAGTAACGGCATTGTGAAAAAAACGTTCTGGTCTATAACTCTTAACTGGTTATTCTTGACGTTTCTGTGAAAAAGGACTCGTATATAAACATTAAGTTACAAATTAAATTTCACGCTCGAAAATAAAGTTAAAAAATATACTCACAAAAATACCACTTGGGGCATTCCGCGAAACGTTCCGTCCAATATACGAGTGAGTGAATTCTCTGATAGATCTCTAAAATAACACGGATTACTTGACGAATCAACATAATAAAAACAACGAGCTTAGAATACTAACAAGCTTTTTAATGATCGCAGACCGAGAAAAGCGTCCGTCTCTATGTATGTAATGTTCTGTTTGCTCAAGTCACTGTTAAATCAAAAATCAAATCAACTCCAGATATTTCGTGATCTCAAGAAGTGCACCATGTACTTACAGTGTAATCAAAGAAGATAATCCTTGGAATGCATTGGACTTCACCTTATATATATTGTTTCCTTGCAAATGCCTAAAAGTTAATTTTATTTTAAATTTTATTTTACCTGTATTAAACATATAAATTATTATAATAATATATAAGTGATACAATGTTTGCCTGAAAAAATATTCTTTAATACAACGCGACGTATTTCGTGATTGAATTGTCGAAATAAATAATTGATGAAGTGTAATATGTTGACATAATAGTTTAAATTATTAAAAGATTGTTTATCTTCGAGTTATTTACAAATCTCGAACAATATCTATTCACGGTATGTTATACAATTATTTACGATATTTGTAAAATCTATTTAATAAAAATAAATTGTACGGATTTATTTATTTTTAATTCAACTTTAAATGTTTGCTTTAAAATCATGTCCAATGATAATTAAAAACATTATGTTAAATAAATACAAAACGTTGCGTAAAATAGTTCAATGTATGGCTTAGCATTAACTTATTCCAAGTTTCATAATTACTATAATTATAAAAGACTAGCAGTACAAATATTAATTTTCGGTTATATTCTAGAAGTTGACAAAACTCAATGCTGAGTCAACAACCAATCCTAAAATGTTTAGTAATTAATTAATCTCACAATCCCGTCAGCCGACCGAGTCCCAAAAATGAACCATTTTCCAAAATCGTGATTTCGTTATTTTGTAAATTTAACGTTTTCAAACGCCAAAGTGTAGAAAACACAAATGGTTTCAAGTATTTTATCGAGTTATTCATTAAGTCTCTGAAAACAAGAATGAGATAAAAGTTATATGAGCACTGTTTACAATATGTTTCAACGTACAATTTATGTTTACTTACAAATAAACCAATCGATCCAAATGTTCAAAAGTTTTTGCATTAAGATCGCTGGAAAAATTATTCCCGCCCAAGTGACTGTAACAACGTTTACGTAAATTCCATTATTTTATATTTCAATATGTATTGTTTTATTACCAACGATTACTTACAAGAACGTGATCTCTTTTTCTATATCGTACGGGAACTGTTCGAGACCGTGGCCGGTGCAATTTATTTGGATATCTTGACACTGACAGCTAGACGCTATTCTCGAGCATTCGAAAGCTGAAATCCATAATCATTAATAATTCAAAAAACACATACACGTTATTAAAAAAGCGATTGTAAATCTTACGACACTTTTCTTCGTCGTCCCAAGTCAAATCACAATCGACATGCATGTTACACACCATTGACTGATGTATGCAAGGCCCCCGGTGACATTTGTATTCATTTTCGGCGCATATTGAATCGACTGTGAACCGCACATACATATGGAATCAAATTTTGCTGCCGACATTAATATAATATCATTTCGATAGCGTATTATAACTTAATTTGAATACATCATAACGCACGACAATTCAAAATATATTGTTCTTGTCTGTCCATAAGACTCTAAATCGAGTTATCAAAATTCTTTAAAACAATAATTATCTGTCTAATATCTGCCTAATTAAGCATGAATTAAAAATTCACCCTGTTTTCGTATGAAAACTTAACTATAACTCGAACGAGCATACACTCATCAGGGGCGTATTTAAAGGATGGGCCTACAGGGCCCGTGCCCCCCCCCCATTCACCGTATTTTATACTTTATTTATTATTGTAGGCCCTCTTATTTTTCACGCACAGGTACACGGTGGAATACTGGAATATCAATATATCATGATAATATGATACACTTGATATTTGATACCCATATAACTAGCTACATATGTGCATTGCTATAGCCACTACTTAAAATTCAGTTTTAGTTAAGGCATGTTCAGTTCAATCAGTGCGAAATACAATTGGAATTGTTGAAGAAGTTATAAACTTCATAAGAGATTCTCCAAAAAAACTTGAAATTTTTAAAAGTAAAAATAAAAAACACTGTCCAATTTTTAAGGGGCCTCGCTATAGCATTTATTTAAGAACCAACATTTAGATCATTTCTAATCACATAGTCGCCACCCGAGGTCTATGTGTTAGTTGTAAATGATTATTAGTGTGTGTGTAGAGTTAATGCGGATATCACTTCTTTCCGCACCATCATCCAGGTAGTTGTTCATTGTAATCATTATCACAGTATACCATATTTGATGAATTTTAGTAATCGAAAATTAGATACCCACGTTTTGATATACAACAGAAATTAATAAAAAAAAAAAAAATAGCAGCAAATAGTTTGCAGTGCAATGTAATTCGTACTATTATTTCTATTATTTTGATTCATGGTGGTCTCTTATTCCCTTTATGAAATCTTTGTATTTTATTCTTGTCGATAAAGGAATTTTAGTTTTCAATTTATATTTGGAATTCATTTTTCTAATTACAATAACTAAATAGTCTTTACAAAAACAAACAGGGCTCGAAATGGACCGGAACACAGTTCCGGTTCACGAAAAATTTTTTTTTAGCGTTCCGGTTCGTAAAAAAAATAACGTTTATCGTTCCGGTTCAAATAAATTTTTAGTGTACCTACCATATTTTGGTAAAATTTAAACATTTTGCAGAATTGTTCATTATAAAATATTTAATAAACATCAAACGACCGCCATGCATAAATACATTTATTGCTTATCTATACGATAATCGCCGTCCGTCGATAATGTATTTTAGCTTTATTTACACCAGTGGTTCTCAAACTGTGTTACGCGTACTTCTTTGGGGTACTCGAGATTTTTTAAGGGGTACGAGTCTGGCCAACAAACCTTCACATTTAAATTACTTATGTGGAAAAGGTTATTCAAGTTTAAAAGTAAATATAGAAACAAGTTAAATATTGAAGATGATTTAAGATTTTACTAAACTAAATTAGAATCCAATATTGATCAACTGTGCCAACAAAAACAAGCTAAGCCTTCTCACTTATTTTTTTTTGGAAGTAAGCTATTTTTGTTTTTCACATGTTTTGTGTATATGTTTTAATGAAATAAAAATGTAATTTTATAAGTTTTTAATTTTTTTTATATTTATTTTAGTTTTTCTAACTAAGAAGGGGTACCCAAAAAAGTTAATTGATAAAAACGTATACAGTGTTTATAAAAGTTTGAGGATCCCTGATTTACACAATACGTATGTGTATTTTAATAGTTAAAAATAAAGCATTATACCGGGTTCACACTATTGAAATTTTTTGTATGCTTTTTCCCACATACTTATTTTTACTTGTGCAAGAACAAAACTGAACAAATGTTAACGTTTATAATACGTAATGCAAGCTCTTGTATGCTCAAACTTGCATGAAGTCCAACACGTCGGACAGAAGTTAAATGCAATATGGTAATTTTAAACCAGTTTATTCCTGAACACGAATAGTGAACCACGTGATCAATGTGATTTCTTATTTCAAAACAAACTGATGCGCCATCACTATTTCTTATATTAATCCATTGTCGAACCCATAATCTTTTTTTTAAAAGCTTCTTGCTTCTTTTCTAAGATTTATTTACGAAGCATATCGCGAACAATAAGTACTCCTATTTTGTTTGATCCATTTAACAGTCTCGTTATAACTTTAAAAAAATAGCACTTCTACTCACGATCAGATCACTTTTGAAACTAAACAATATTTAAATACATATAAGACTAAAAATATAGAAGCATATATGTGAATAGAGCTCTTAAAACACGTGTCATGATTTATCCAAATATATATCCATTTTTATAATGATGAAAATTAGTAATTTTATGTTATGCACTTGAAGTTTTAATAAAATATTAATAGTACAGTATTAAGTTAAGGGGTTACGTTCTTATTTTGAATTTTACACATGACACGTAAATTCACGTGTATTAAGAGCACTTTATGTGAAAATGCACTTTTTAATATTTAATTACATTTCTGATTTTTATATGAACATTTTATTTTTTCGATCGATTATCGTTTGATAATACAGACTTAAAAAAATTGCATTATTAGTCGTTATTAATTGATATAAAATTATATTTTGCATATTTGTAACTATTGGTGATTTAGTTTATTAGTTGTGTATAATTATAGAAGAACATTTAGTTGATTTATGTGACGTATAAAATCACTTTCTAAAGCACAATATTGGTTGAACATAGATATCGAATTCGAATTAATTAAATTTTTTTATTCGTTCGCATTTTGATTTTAGAGTTTTCAGATTTTGTTTCAAGAAAGTAATTCAGTACCTGTCCAGAACATCAATTACAATGATGAAGAATGAGTCAATGGTGCCAGGCCAACCTAGTTCAGGAGATGCTATGAATAATGGCAATAGCTACGATCTTGTATTTCCAGCTTTGCCAGTTTCGAAGACATCGAATAAAATTGGGACTGTACCATTTAAAAAACGGAGTAATGTTAAATCTTCAACGGTGAACGAAGTAATTAATCATGCCAATTTAATAGTAATTAATAAGTATTAGAACGATCAGTCTGATATTGACTTGTAACACGGTCGCATGTCGGTGCGGTTATAATTTGCCCGTTCCGTTACCGCAATTTTAGTTAAGTTACTTTATTAGTTTATTTAAGTTAAGTTAGTTAGTTCAGTTCACGGTATTATATTTATGCGACTTCACTTTCAAGATGGACAACATACCCTCTCCGCTTACTACCAAACCCAAACGCTCGCTTCTATCATAGCCTAATTCTGCAATCCATAAGAGGAAAAACACTAAACCATTAGTTTCGCCTAATCGTTTCGCTGTCTTTTCGAGCGAAGTGGACAAAGAAATCAAACTCGACACCTCTTGTGACGTTCAATTTATAACCAATGAATCTATTGTTTACTATCAATATAAAAACATCAGGTCACTAAATATATCAGATGCCCTATTGGAATTAGATTCCCGCAAAAGAATTAAGAATGTCATTCAAAATGGCCATACGCTTCCGCTGTTCTTTGTTGCAATTAATCCAAATACAAATGATAAAAAAATTCCTAATGAATCATCAATGTTGCACACAAAAGTTTAAGTTGAATAACCCAATAAGACTTAGTGATTCACCTCAGTGTCTGAAATGACATAGCTACGGTCACAATGTTAACTATTACCATCACCATACCGGAAATAATGATGACCCTTCATCCTTCACACTGTGTTAAACGCAAAGGAAATCACTTCTGAAACAGTTACATCAAAGAAAAATACAGTTTAACCAAGTGCGTCTTTTGCGCGGGTGATCATACTTCCAACTAAAAAGGTTGTCCTAAACATAAATTACTTCTTAAACGTCGCAAAACAACCCACTTGTAATCATAAAAATAAAAATATTGTACTCACGTCTCCTTTTATCAAACCTCTTTCCAAAGTTTCTTGCGCCTCCATCACTAGTTCTAATAATATCTTATTACCTAATAGATATATACTATTATACTGTTTTCCAATTAATCTCAGGTTTTCTGGCATTAATAAATCTAATATTTTCCCTTCTTTTATATTATTACAGCTCTTCTACGCAATCAACTTACTTCTAAGCCCAAATTATTTTCTACCTTATTCATTTAAATGATCACGTCTTTAACCACTTGATATGTTATCCGTTACTTATAAATTTTAATTGGTCAATCAAAATTAACTCTTATTTTATAATTATCTCAAATTATTATATTTTACTAATATTATTTTATGATAATGATTATTATATATTAATGTTAAAATGCATACTTAGTTATCTTACATGATATAATTGTTGAGCTATAATAACTTTGTGTTAAAAGGTAAATAAAAATTATAGAATGATAATTTGCATATTAAAGAACATCATTATTATGATTTTAAATAACATTTTTCTGTATAAATAGTAATAGTTTAGAAAGTTTTTGTTGATTTATAACTAGAATATAAATAAAATACTATCTTGATTTTTGTTTTGTAAAATTTGTAGATAATTACAATATCTGCCCAAGACAGAAATTGGAACAGGAATAGTCAATTAGAGCATGAAAAATGTAAGGAAGCATATATAAAAATTGGGAAAGAGTATAATGTAGGAATAGAGATTTGTATTTCAAAAACCATGAATCTGACTTTACTAATCAGCGGCAATAGAGTTAATGTTGAACGAGCAAAACAAAAGATTATCACAATCGACCAAACTCAAGTAAATAAGTTTTAATTAAGTTGGAATAATAAGACAAACTGATAAAAATAATATTTATTATATATATATATATATATATATATATATATATATATATATATTATATTTTTGTGTACAAATTATGAATAATTTATTATTATTATTATTATTATTATTTTTTAATATCATAATATATAAATGTACATAATAATTTAAAATGTTTGATGAATCATTTGTTATTTTATAGTTTTATTACAGATAAATATATAAAAAAATATTTTTTTTTAGCAATTTTAACTAAAACATTAAAATTTCAGACTAAAACTACTACTACACCGTTTCCAAAAGAACATCGAAGTATGTTATTGGGCAAACAAGGACTTAATCTTAAGAATATTGAAAAACGTACAGGAGCACGTGTTCAAATACCGTGTATGAAAAATTCGGCTGACATAATTTATATAACTGGAACAAAAGATTCTACGAAAAAAGTAGTTCAAGTATGTATCAAAAATATGTTTTAATGAATTGGAATTTAAGTTTAACACATTAAAGTAAATTAATTTTCGAAAAGAATGGCTAGAATGAATAGGTTGGAGAAAAATTGACAAAATAGATAATTCCTATTTTTAAAGTGGTTATTTGTGAGCGTACTAGTTTATTTATTTTATTAATTAAATTAAAATTAAATCTTTTAATAAATATTTGAAAATTTCATGATTTCTAAATTAAAATGCCGATAATTTTTATTGTACTTTTATATTAAAAAATAAATTAATGAGGATTTTAATATTGAATTTTGATATAACAATATACGAATTCAATGAACTTTTAATTTTAATATTACTTATAGGTTTAAAAGTTTTTAAAAGATTTCTGATATGTTTTTTTTTTAGAAAAAATTTACAAGTATTATGTATTAACGAAATCGGATATTTTAATAAATTTCCATCAAATAGTTTCTTTCGTAATTTTTTAATAATTAAAATTTTTGTTAGGAATTGGAGGAAATTATAATTAAGTTGAAAAGTAAAATTGAAAAAGAAATAACAATTGATCAACGTCACCACGGAGCGATAATTGGATTCAATGGTGAAAAAGTTCGAGAACTTCAGAAAATATTTAATGTTAAAATTATATTCCCCAGTCCAGGTAATTAATAGTATTAATAGTATTAATATGTTTATATTTTTTGTATTTTGAGAGTTTATAAATAATATTTGGTTCGATATTTTAGTCGAGGCTAGAAATAATTTAGTTAAAATACAAGGTTTGAATGATGATGTAAATAAAGCATTTAAATCATTAGCTGAATTGGCCGAAGTATTGGATGAAATCAACTATGTTTTGGAAATTCCTATTTTTAAACAATTTCACAAACTTAGTGCTGGAAAGAGAGCATTATTTATTAAAAAGGTAATTATTATTTATTAACTTTTGTGATTCGACCTTTAGAAATATTGTTATTTATATAATTTAATATTATAGATTAGAAAAGAGACTGATACGAGAATTTTTTTACCACGTGAAGGAGACAATAAGGATGTTATTAAAGTCATGGGAAATAAAAGAAAAGTTTTAATCGCTTATGATATGATTAAAGAAATACAAAATGAAATTGTTGGTTTTTTATAAAGATTATTTATTTTTCAATTTTATTTTTAATTTATCAATCGTGTATTTTTAGGGAAACATAATAACAAAGGAAATGGTGTTGGGAAATGTTAAAGTTAGAAATGTCATTGTAAATCTTGGGAATAAATTCATTCAATCTATAAAAGAAGATTGTGGGGATAATGTGACATTGAATTTACCAACTGTTAAAGGAGATAATGTAAGAATATACTTATTTATTAAACTTATAAATTAAATTGACAATTTAACCAATTTTATAAGTTATTATATGCGTGATATACTCTTAGACATCGATTCGAACTTGGCCTTTGGCAGTTTCTCTCTTTGAGCAGGAAACGACTGTCTCAAGAGATGATACTGCTTCTCCTCCCCTAATACAATAAGTAAATTTTCAAGAAAATTTCCCAAATGCTAAAATCTATTAAAAAAATAGTAAACCGTTATTTTAAAGCTAAACTTTTATTCATAGACTATAGTTATCAAAGGACCTGAAGATGATGTTAAAAATGTTATTTCACAAATTCAGACAATGGTTGATGAAGTTCATAAATATGTGTTTGATTTGAAAGTAAATCCGAAGTTTCACAAATATTTAATTGGAACAAATGGAGTCAATGTTAAAAAGGTATGTTGTTAAAATAATTTAATATAAGGGTACATTGTGTTCATTTATGGTTTAATACTTGGATTCCAGATCAGACATTTAACGAATACAAGAATAATTTTCCCGCCTGAAACTGATTCCACTAATGAAAATATAACTATTGTTGGTAAAAAAGAGATTGTTAATATAGTAAAAGCAAAATTTGAAGTTATGATAACCGATATTGATAAAGTCATCGAAGAACATGTAGAAATCAATGAAAAGAATCATGGCACTTTAGTTGTCAAACAAAAAGAATGTATACACAAATTGAAAAATGAATGGAGCGATGTTAATATTGAATTTCCTAATATTGGTGCTAGAGATAGAGTTGTGATCAGTGATAGTAAAGCAGATGTTGCTCTTTCTAAACAAAGACTTTCAGACCATGCTAAAGTTTTGGTATGTATAATTCAATACAAATGCACGTGTATTAAACTAACCTGTCTATTTTTTATTGAAATTGTATTGAGGTTATATTTACATAATTTCTCATAGTTTTCTTTACAATAATGAACTATTGATTTATAAGTCATATAAAATGAAATAATTTAAGATAAAAAATTAAAATAATCATCGATGTACCTAAACATAATTAAATAAGTTAACCATATTATCATTAAAAATTATGATTTAGGAAAATACTATTCGAGCTGTAGTAAATGTTGGTCCAAAGTATCATAATTACTTTGTTGCAAGACGTGGTGAAGTTATCAATCAAATTATTAATGATTGCAATGGAGTGTCTATAACATTCCCGAAAATAGCTTCTAGTAATAATGTCATCATAAAAGGTGACAAAATAAATGTTGAAGAGGCGAAACGTAAGATTGAAGAAATTATTAAAGACTTGGTTAGTATTTACTATACAAATATTTTTATACATAGTTATTGGAATTATTAAAGTCATAAAATAAACCTATGACTAACAGTTACTACATAAAAAATTGAACATTTATTACCCTTTAATTTATTTAAATAATACCAGAATCATAGTACAATAATAATAATTATAATCTCATAATACATTAAAATGTTATAGAAAAACGTAATTGAAGTGACTATGAACGTTCCTCCAAAATATCATGATCATTTTGTTGCCCACCACGCTGAAGTAATAAACCAGATAAGTGGGAAACATAATGGAGTTACTATTAAATTTCCACAAGTTAATTCCAATTCTAGTCAAGTTTTGATTAAAGGCCACAAGAATTATGTTGAAAAAGTTAAAAATGAAATCGATAATATTATTATTGACTTGGTAAGTTGTATACCAACACTTATTGTTTTATCGTTAAATTATTAATCAATAATCGTGTTATACAGCGGCGTAGCAGTGGTACAGTAGGTGCGACGCATCGAGGCCTTCGTGATTTGGGTCCCTCAATTAAAAAGAAAACTAACATAAACAAAAATAGAAGCTTACGTTAACTACAACCAATTGTTTGTTTTGATTTTTGGTAGAAATAAATAGTAAAAACATTTTTTTTTTTCAAAATTTCATCAACGTCTTTTATTGTAAGATAAGTCAAAATAATTAAACTAATAAATTGAAATGTAATTATAATGAAATAAAATATATTAAATACGATAAATTTAATATAAAAATTACTACATTAACAAACTTATTGTTAATTGTAGATTATGTTTTTTTAGTATTTTGGGTTTGGCCCCACCATTTTAAAATCCTGGCTACGCTACTGAAAGATAATATTCTTTATTACATACAATGAACTAAACTATAGTCATAAATATTTTTATTCCATATTAATCGATGTAAAAAAAATAGAGGAGGGTTATTAAAGAGTTCTAATAGTGTTTTTAAATGACTTAAATACATTGAGAATTTGTTAATCAAACTGACCTGCTGTTTTACTTCTATTATATCTGGTTTATCTGTAAAAATAATCTCAGCCAAGAATGATTGTTATAATTTCAATATCCTACAAAATATGACATGTTCCTATAATTCATTTTACGAAATCATAGATTATATTTAGTAATAGGTAATAATAATCTGTAAAAATATTTATAAGTACAACTACATCATGTTGCTAAAGCAAAAACTTCAAATATTGTTATTAAACGACGTCAGTTAACCAAAGTATTTGTGTTTTATAATTTGTAATAGGTTCTGTATATTTTAATTTTAAACTAAAATGTTAAAAATGTTTATTTCGTGAAAAATACAGTATTTATTTTTTTTCCTCTTAATTATATTTAACTTTTATGTCTTCTCATTTGTATAAATTTTACTTATTGAAGAAATAGTAAGAATAGTAATCAGCAAGTATTTAATACTTTTTTGCCGACCGAAAATGTGGTGGATCTATGATAAGATCACTTCCGCCAGATTTCATCATTCTCAATGATAAATTCATTGAGTAGTTTATCTATTTAATATAGAAATCTATAGATTAAAGTTATGTAATAATATTATTTTACCCGTTCACCATCGAGCAACATACGATAACGGGTTACGATACCGGGTTACGGCTAGATCGAACGGTCGGCGATTTTTACATTTTATTATATATGACCTTCCGGTATTATTAGAGAATGTACCATTGGAATAACAAGAATCAATGTGGTTTATGTTAGAAGTGTACCTCCTCATCATACAAATGCAGTCCGACAACAATTATATTATCTTTTCCCTGACAGACTTATAGGTAGAGGAGTTGGAAACAATGTTCAATATAGCCCCAACATAACATGGCCACCACGCAGTCCTGATTTTAACCCATGTAACTTTTTCTTATGGGATTTTATAAACGAACAAGTTTATGCCAAAAAAGTAAATAATAGAGATGAACTTTTGATGATAATTAATAATGTAGCTGATATCATTCGTCAAATGAATTGCAAAAAACTTGGAGTTCATTATATCGTCGTGTAGAAAAGTGCATATAAGTTAACGGGGGTCACATTAAACAACTTTTGTAAATAAAAATTGATTTTAAAATTAAAATTTATTTAACTATGATCTTTTTTACAATGTTAAAGCTGTTTTAATTACTTATGTGTGTTAACTGACAACAAACTACTATCACCACTGTTTATCGTGAAGTGTTCTCATACGAATCGATGTGTCACATGACTTCTCATCCATTCCAGAAACACTATGTATATTTAAATCAAAATAAAAATATCATGTTAAATAATCGTTTTTTGAGATATGCCATTTAGTTTTATATAAGTATGGGTTTAAAATTCGGTAAGAAATTTACTAAAAATATGAACATGAACGTATCTAATTATATTATAGTGTATAGCAGTGGCATATCCAAGATTCATTTAACGGGAGTGTTTTAAAATTTAATAGATTTATAGTAAGTGAAGGTTTTGCTCCCCATGTATTACATTTATAAATACCATGTATTTATATAAATTATTATATTAATGACAACGATTTCACATATACTTACGTTTATTTAAATTGTACCGTAAGTAAGTTTGCAATTTGGTAAAATACTATAAAATACGGTCGATGGGAGGTGTTCCAACACCCATATCACCTTCCCCCCTAAGTACGCCCCTGGTGTATAACTTCATTATCTTAACGCAGCACGGTAGCGGTACGGAGGGCTCTCGCACGCACTCGCATGCACTCGCACGCCCATGCCAGAGCATAATATTGTGATCGCGAAAAAATGTTTATTTTACACTCTAACATACGATTCTAATTCAAACAATACGTCGCAATGATTATCTCGATTTGCATTCTGAAAAATACATTCCTTTTTTCCACAACATGTACGAGGGATCGATTGAAGCACATTTTAAAAATTGTATTTAGTTAATTAAATATTTAAGTTTAAAATTCTGTATTTTTTTGAATTTTCAACAATATTTATTGCAATTCGATTTACAAAAATTAAAAATGTGGCTCGATCGTTCCCTTGTACATATTACGGAGAATCCGTATATTTTTTGAGAATGAAAATCGTGATAATTGTCGACACGTAGCTTTGGAATTAGGAACAGCAATTTTTGTTAAAAAAAGACGTGGTAGTGAGGCCCCTTAATTCTGATATATTATTAAAAATATGTGCAACTAGATGGATTGAACATCACGAAGCTTTTATAAGATTTAATCAAATGCTTCCTGCTATTGTATCACTTTTAGAATATATAATTGAAAGTTCTGACGGACAAGTTTTGACAAAAGTTAATGGATTATACAACTCAATATTAAGGTTTGATTTTGTATTGACATTACAAATTATAATAAATACCATGAATATTACACTACCTTTATCAAGGAAACTTCAAACTCCAACTTTTGATAAACTGAGGCGCAAACTTTAATACAATCTGCTCTGTTTTGACAATTCAACGTAACGAAAATGAATTTAAAGATATTTTTAAAAAAATCTGAAGATTTGGCTAATAAATATAACATTGAAGTCAAGATATCACGAATAGCAAATAAACAGCGTAACCGCTTAAATATTTCATCAGAATCTAACACACCTGAGAGTTATTATAGAATTTCTGTTTATTATATATACCTAGAGGCACTGTTAACTGAAATTCAATACAGATTTAAAACAAAAAAAAGTAACATTTTAAATTTAAAAGGCTTCATACCTAAGTATTGTAACAATATTGACGTTTCAAAAATATTAGATACAGTATTATTGTAAACAACTGATTTACCAGGTACTTTTAATGAATTAGAAAGAGAATTGAAAACCTGGAAAGCAATATGGAAAAGAAATCAAGTAGATGAATTTCTATCCACTGCATTGGAAACAATATTTTTACCACTCATGAATTATTACCCAAACATTAAAGGCTTTTAATGCTATTTGCAATAATTCCTGTGATAACATGTACATCCAAAAGGTCATTCTCTTCACTTAAGAGAATTAAAACCTACTTAAGATCGACTATGGGAGAAAATCGATTAAACGGATTAGCATTGCTTAATATACACCCTGAAATAATTATAAAACCTGAAGAAATAGTTGATGCATATGCTAATAAACACCCCAGACGCCTTCAGATATTGTAATTACAAAAAATATATTTAAAAATATGTTTTATTATAAATTTGTGTAATAAAATGTTATGTTTCTATCAAACACTTGTATTTTGATTATTTGGTTATGAATAACGACCATTTTTTTAGATTGAAACGTTATAACTATGTATACTTTGAACTTTTTGTTTGAGCCCCCTCCCATAAGACATTTCGAAATACGCCCCTGTACACTATTCACAAAAAAAAATATTTTCACAAAATACTATAGTGTACAATTCTTGTTGGCTCCGTTTTAACGTTTTAACATCATATTTTACATCAACATTTTGATTGCTATTACCATATATACAGCATGTTTTTGACCAACGTAGTTAATTTATGATAAGGCAAAATGTTTAATTTTAGCACAAATAAAATGAATAAACATTTTGTTAGGCATTGTTTTATATAAGCATTAAATGAAATGATTACTTTACTCTTGAATTTTAACTGATATGTATACAAAGAAAAAAGTAGGTTTATACATTGGCATAAAAAAAATAGTTATCTTACCACTTTTAAAACAAAAAATTAATTAATTTTTTGTTTTAATACAATAAGAAATTTTGAAATAAATACTAAAATAATGTTTGTCTTGTAATGCATATGACGCTTATATACGCTTATATAAAATAATGCAACCAGAAAACTTAACTGTAATACAAAATATTATTTATGTAAAGCGCTGTCATTATGTCATATTTAAAGAGAACACATTAAATTAACATACCGCAATTTGTTAGGTGAGATTTGTCAACACAACCCATTCGTTCGTCTTGAGTTTTTTTACATTTGTACTCTAACGGGATACATTGGCCGTTGTCACACTGGAAATCATCAGCCGTACATGGTCTATAATCTGTTAAACAAAAAGTTGACTCGAGTTGATTATAAAGAATAATTTGTTATACAATTTCACTACCGATAATTATCAATTTAAACTGTTTAATTTTAATTTGTAAAATTGTATACAGAAGAAATTTTATAGTATGTATAGAGAATTAATGAGTTTTTTTGTCAATAATTTAAATGTATAGTTGAAATTTCGATTTGATTATGATTAGTAAAATACTTAATAGATAAATACATTCCCAGAATACGCAGCAAAATGTATTACTAATAAGAACTGATCAATTTTTGATTATCAAATCGTTACATATTTAATGTGAATATTTATTTTTTTAGCAGTATTTGGAAGGAGAAAAGTGTTTCAAAGGAACTCGTTCTTTTAATTTCGTTTCATTTTTAGGAACTTATCTGCAACATAGTTTCTTTTTCATGTTTAGGAACGTATTGGAATTTCGATTACTTTTTAGAGGAACATGAACGATATTTTTCTACGTTCATTTATTTTAAATAAAATTATTTAAACCATTTTTAGAATCATGATAAAAAAAAGTTTAAAACTTCTTTAGAAAATTAGCAAACATAAAGAGCTAAAAACAAACTTTTTATACGAAATTATTGATAATGTTTATAAAATGCCCATTCTGTCGCGGCGGCCTTATCGGTGGGACATCGTTAGTGGCTGGAAATACCGTTTAACGATATGAGTATGTATTATATGTATTATCATTGATTTTAGAATATATTATTCTAAAATCAATGGTATTATTTACAATTGGTAATTTATTATATTTTCTATTTTTAAAGCGTACCTACAGGCTACTGCTAATACGATGTCTTTTTTCAGTACAATCAGAGTTATCTGCAGAGTGCTGCCTAGACAGTTATATAAATTAATTTCATGTTATTTTTACTAGTTATTTTATTGTTTATTATAAATTTTAATAATTATATCAGACGAAAGCACGAATTTAATTTCGACTTCACGTATTCGTATTCCATGGCCAGGAGTTGAAAAATATTTTTCTTCTCAAATGTTTAATAGGCCTATTAGATATTATAAAATAATTAAAATTGAAGCAAGTATTATAAAATTGCGTGAAACGAAAAAATGAAAACAAAACAATAATATCTAATTAAATTAATTATATTATTATTAATATTAATAATATTAATTAATTAATTATTTAATATTAATTATATATTTGATACAATTTTAAAGCTTTTGAGAAACGAAAAATATTTCCTTTTTTAAAGGAACTAAAGCACTGTTTTTTAGGTAAATCTATATTAAATGAAATTTACCGCAGTCTTCCTCGTCTGTACCATCAATACAGTCAACTCTGTGATCACACCACTTTTCAAGTAACAAACATTGTTTACCAATCTTGCATCTCTTCCAGTCAAGTCCGGGACACGATTCATTCGCTGAAATCATTACAGGAACCCACAATAATAATAATAAATAAAATTATAATTTAATTTATAATATATTATATAAGACTCGTTAGACTATTATATCGACATGCTATTATATTATTATACCCTTGATTAAACAAATGTAGGTTAATATATTGTAACATTTTATGCACAATTATCCAAAATCGAACATCGATTTACAACATTTTTAATTTATTTCCGTTTTATACATTATTATTGCAACTTTCATAGTACGGTTAAATATTTCTGATATAAGTTCAGTCAAACCTCAATGTAACATCAATTATTTTAACACGCAGTTCCATATACACGATTTATATCCACATTACCGCCAAAAATTTCCTACACTTATCGCGCTCCGTATTATATCTATGTAAACTAACTCGTTTAAAACGCGTACGTATATTCATAAGCGTTTTCTGTTTGATGCAAGGTACAGAAACACCAACAATTTTAAAAATGTCATTAATTTGACTGACAAACTTTGATTCGGTTCTCAGACATAAATCTTTTTTTTCTTTTCAGATATACTTCTATTATATAATACATACTACGTATTAATACTATCTAATAAATTATAAAAGGATAAAAAATTATTTTTTTCTTTTAAATATCCTGACGAAAACTGGAATTGGCCTACTTTAACGTTTGTGACTACAAAAAAAAAAAATAATAAAAAAAAAAAAGAATGCTTTAAATCACATTTAATAAAATTTAATCTAACCTCCCCACAATGCGTTTATGTCGCTTATTCTCCATAACAATACAACACTGACTAATATGCTATTTATCTGCATAATCACAGTACATAGATACTCATTAATGAATAAAAGGTATAATACAACACTTTATAACTCGAAGTATTATGGATTCTTATTGAAAATATTATATTTTCCGGCTTTATGCGAAAAGTATTCCAAGAATGGATTTATGTAAATTCGTAGTTGATTTTATTTTATATAAAAACTTCAAACGCCTATATCTTATTGGACTGAGATTTCACCTTTAATACAAGATTTGTACCACGTATAATCTCTTCAAAACATGTATGACAAGATTTCACTGTAATTAAATACATAATTTACCGCATCCGATTTCATCGCTCTTGTCCCAACAGTTAGTGTGACCATCGCAACGATATTCGGAATTTATGCACTCGCCGCTAGAGCATCGAAACTGTTGTTGATCACATATCGATAACGACTTGTCGCATCCCGATTCATCATCTCCACCTAAACATTCTTCTTTGAAGTTACATCGGTGTTCAGATGGCAGCCACCGACCGTCACGACACCGAAAAAATTCGTCGTCTGAATGCAAATATGAGTTATTAACTATGGACAAAAAAACAGGGTTACTGTGATTATCATGGAATGAATAATTAATATCATGATAAAATGTTAATCAAACTAAGGATCCTCAGTTTATAAAATGTTAGTTTATCAATGTAAAAATTATTACTTTTAAGACAAATTATTTATTTTTACTCTGTCGTTACATTTGTAATATGTCTTTCATTAAAATGTCATTCACAATAATATTTCTATATTGAATTGAAATGGAAAAAATCACTTCTATATATAAGCATACTTACAATTTATAAGTTTTTTGATTTATATTGATGTAAATCTGCAAACGATGCTATGAATAAGTCAATATATGGGTGATTACTAGTTACATTCAGCGATAAAAATTTCTTCGTAATTGCGACCAGAGTATTTTTGGTATACATACGGATTTCGGCCCTATCGTTTCTGAGGTACATACAAACTTAAAATTTTTCTTATTATTAAATTATACATTCTAGAAATCATTTCTTTCCCATTTTTATACAAATATAGAACGGTCTATAGCATCAAAACTACAAGTAGACTTATATGTAATTGAATATATACTTTACAAGTATTTTTAGTACAGCAAAATAAGAAAAGCAACGAAATGTTTTTGTCCGTATTAAAGCGACGACTAAGGTGTATATTGTCTTTTTTGTATCTATAGGTACATTATACTGTCATTATAATTTATCAGTCAACATTGAATACTATCTTGAAATAATAAAAATCAATATGTTACAATGGTATAGACCTATATCAGGGGCGGTCAAACGGTCGATCACGGACGATTTCAGAGTCGATCAATTTTTTTTTTTTAAAGAATAATTAAAATCTATATCAATTTGTATAAGAAATTATTACAATACATGTTTTACAATAACAAGAATTAACAGAATGGGAGGGCACTCAGTAGTGCCACCCGACAGATTATTTTAATAGATCTCTAGGCCAGGTCCGATTTAATCTTCTTAGAGGGTTGACAGGATTTTCGAAGGAGGAAAGACGATTGATTAGCGGGTTTGTATGTTGAGCTAGTTTTGAATGGAATGAATGGAAGTGTGATTTAGTTAGTTGGGACAGAGTTGGAATTTTAAGGTCATTGTGTAGGTTAGTGTTTTTGATATACCAGGGGGTAGAGACGATTTGGCGGAGATATATTGATTGAAAAGCTTGGATAGTTTTCAAGTTGGAAGGTTTGGCGGAGCCCCATAATTAGATACATAAGACCACACTGGTCTAATGATGGCTTTATAGATTAAAAGTTTGTTGTTGGTAGTTAGTTTTGATCTTAGGAGGGGATGAAGTAGATGAAGTCTGGAGTTTACTGTCTTTCTTTTATTTTTAAGATGTTGAGACCATGTAAGGCTTATCGAGCGTAAGGCCCAGATACTTAATTGCCGAGGTTGTTGGGATAATATTATTATTTAGTGAGACTGGGGGCAGTCTTGTGGTCTTAGTAAGAATATTATAAATGATGATTTCGATTCATTTAATATTATCTTCCAACATTGGAACCAGAGTTGTATCAGATGGTTTTGTAACATATCAGTGACGGTTTGAGGATTTTTATTTGAGGCTATAATTATTGTGTCATCAGCATAAGTGCCCAGATAAGTGTAAAAAGATTAAGGAGTATCGTGGAAGAAAGTTGTGTAAAGGAAAGGAGCTATGTCACTGCCTTGTGGAACGCCAGCTAGGATTTGAAAATTTTCTGAGTAACTATTGTTCACTCGAACGGAGAAGGTATGGTTTTCAAGCTATAATTTAATAAGAAGGTAATATGGGGCTGGGAGAAACTTTTTTAGTTTATAGAGGAGCCCATCGTTCCAGACCCTGTCAAAGGCCTGTGCTACGTCAAGCAGAACTGCTGCACAGTAGTGTTTTGACTCCAAGCTAGAGAAGATTAAGTCGACTGTACGAAAGAGTTGATGGATGGTGGAGTGTTTGGCCCTAAATCCAAAATGATAACTAGGTATAATGTTTGATTTTTCTGCGAGTGGTATTAGTCTTTTGAGAAGAATTTTTCAAATATTTTTGAGAAGGTGGTGAGGAGACTAATTGGTCTGTAAGACAAGGGAAGTTCGGGGGGTTTGTCTGGCTTAGAAACAAGGATTATGTTGGAGTGTTTCTAGGTCGTTGAAAAGTAAGATAAACGGAGTAAGGAATTGAAGATTAGTGAGAGGAAGATAATAGATTTATATGGGAGTTTTTTGACGATTTGGTTGCTTATCAATTCGTGCCCAGGACCTTTTTTAGTTGAAAGTTTTGTATAATGTAAATAATCTCTCTTGGACTAGTGTGTTTGGCAGGAAAAGCCATAGGAGGGGCGGATTCCAAAGAACGTTCGATTATTTTTAGTTGGGTTTTGTTTGGATAAATATCATGTTGCTGAAAGACGCTAGCAAGGTGGTTAGCAAAGATATTGGATTTTTCGGTATCAGTTGTGGCCCATGAGTTATTGGATTTTCAAAAAGGAGGAGATGGTTATTTGTTGTTAAGTAATTTTTTTGTAGCCTTCCATAGAGAAGAATCTTTTGTAGAAAGATTTTGGTTTTATGAGTAATAACTTACATTTTTGTGCTCTTGAATAGCTTTACTTAACTTATTTTTTAAGTAGTTAATTCTTAATTTGTCAATAGGATATTTGGATCTTTGCCACTGGGCTCTGGCTCTACGCTTTTCGGCAAGTATTAACTTAATGTGAACAGGAGTAATTATGTTATTTGTGAGTTGGAAACCATTGATAGTGGCAGCAAGTGCAGCTTCTTGGATTTGGGTAGTAAGTGAGTGTATGGCGTGATCTATTTTAACGGTAGATTTTAAAGTGGTTTGCAAAATTATTTTTTCGTTTATTAATTTACTAAATTTTTGCCAGTTTATTCTGCCTGGAGTGGGAGAAGGTCTAGATAGTATTTTAGATTTAGTACCTATATTAAGGAAAATCGGAATGTGATCGGAGGAGAGATCGTTTAGATTTAATATATTAGTGATAAGATGGTTGGGTATTTTTGTAACGAATATATCAAATACATCTAGAAGTTTGTTTCTATAGGATGGCCAGTATGTAGGTCCAGGTGGGGAAATTGTTGTGTAGTTTTTTGTAGTTAGAACCGTATTAAGGGCTCGACCTCTAGTATTTGCAGAACGGTTTCCCCAGCAGGGATGTTTGGAGTTTAGGTCACCTCCAATAATGAATTGTTGCCCTAAGAAGGAGAAGAAAGTTTCAAAATTTTCTGGTATTATTTTAGGACTTGGAGGACAGTAAATAGATGATATTGCAAGTTGGGTATTGTTTTCTAGGTTTATTAGCAGTGATGTGGCTTGTAGGTACGTTTCAGAGTATGAAGTTAGTGGGTAATGGGATACATTTTTTTTTATGTAAATAATGGTGCTGGCATGAGCTCTACCATCAGGGTGACGTGTTAGGTAGACTTGGTATCCAGGAATATGTTATTAGATATGAGATAGATATGAGTCTCGGATATTAGGACGATGTCAATGTTTTTTTTCATTAAATAATAATTGAAATTCATTTTTATGGTTATGAAGACCGTTGGCGTTCCAAGAAAGTATGGAGAGGGGAGATATTAGATTAGTGTTAGGTATCATAATTAATGCATAATTACTAGCTTGTTTATAAGTGTTATAAGGAGAGTTATAAGAGGAGTTATGAGTAACTGGAGTTCTTGGATAAATGATGAAAAGTGTTTATAAATATCAGGAGGAGTATCGGGATTGCAGGAGTGATTTTTCGTATTACCTTTGGCTGAATCGGCATAAGATGTCTGTCACGTGACATTACTGGTTGAGTTTGGATTTACGTAGTTCTGATGAATAGAGTTCAAATTGATGGTGTCCGGGATGTTGGTGGTTGAGGGTTTACTTGAAAGTTGATAGTGATTATTTTGGGTGGAATCCTTGTATTTTGAATTTCTCGATCGTTGAAGAAGTTTGTGTTTGACGCAACCTTTATAGTTGGCAGGATGAGGTTCACCACATAGTGCGCAGGAAGGCGATGTGTCTTTGGGCTTTTCGCAGTGTTCGGACAAGTGGTTAGAGTCACATCGGACGCATCTGGGATCACGGTTACATTACATCTTGGTATGTCCGCAGTCTTGGCATCTGTGGCATTGGGGTAGGTCTCGCCGGGAATGAGGAACTTCAATTTTTATTTTTGTCTAACAAAGCGAAATCAATTTAAAGATATTTGAATTGTTTGGGGCCAGATCCTAGTCGACGAAGAATATTGGGAGAGCTGATTTGGAGATTTTTGATTGGATGTTTGAAATATTTCTAACTGAAAATCCATTTAGAATAAGTTCATCTTTGATATAGTTTATATCAGTTCTGGAGTGAAGATTTGGTATAACGACACGATATGGTTTATTTTCTTTTGCTTGATCAGTGAAATATTCGTATTTATTTTCGTTTAAGAGATGGATTATTAGGCGGTATGAGTCGGTTAAGGTCGTTGATAGTTTTAAGTGTATAGAAGTCGACTTATATTCGAAACCGTTTTCCCCTGTAATTGCTAGTATTGATTTTACGAAATCGTTATAGTTTACTGGAGTGGAGATAAATATTGGTAGTGGGATTGACGGAGGTTTTTCGCTGGTTGACTAGTGTAACATTTCGTTTTCATCATTTTCAGTTACAGATAAAACATCGTAACGGTTTGGTGAATAAAAAGAAGAATTTGTTTTATTTGCAGTTTTTGGTTCTTTAGTTTTAGGAGACTGACCTGGAAAAGAGTTTCGTTTGGTTTTTTAAGTGACAAAATGCTGATCATCGAAGTCTTGGTCCAAGTTTAGAGTGTTATTTGTATAAGAAGGACTAATAGTTAGGTTTTAGTATTATTACTATAACTTTTATTATTTGTTTTATCGGCCGTGTTTAAAGGCCGTTTTGATATAATAGTAGATTGCACATTTATAATCTTATTATATTTAACTGGTGACCGCAAAGCCATCGTCGATGTCCATGGAGATAACGGGCGGTCGGACAGCGGTAATAATTGAGTAATTAAGCCGATGAGTCAGATAGTGTAATAGGCGGGCGTTGGCCACCTGGTTAGATTTAATTAAGTTTGTTACCAATTCGTTGATTGACGTAGATAAACTGGTTCAATAGAAGTGATGATGAATGATGGTGATTGGTAGTGATTAAACGGGGTGTTTTATGTTTGTACGAAAAAAATCGGTGGTGATTAACTGTTTAAGAAAACTAAAATAAACAGCAAGACGTGATAACGATGTTATGCGGTCGGCGTGCATAGCAAGAGTGAGTCGATCAAGTTAAAATGTATTTTTTGGCCACGTGCACGAAAATTAATCGTGGTGGTTATGAAAAAATTGTCGATAAATTTTATCTGTATAGTTTTTATCTTTTATTCTAGTTTATAAAAAAAATTTTCAAGAAAGTCGATCTTCAAAGGTGAAGTATATTTTTAGTAGATCGTGGCCGAAAAAAGTTTGGCCGCCTCTGGCCTATATCATATGATTTATGACTGTCGTTATTATCGAATGGAAAACGATAATATTGTATATGTCTTGCAGAAAATATTAATTGGACTGCACTCGTCTGTACCAAAAAAAAAAACTATGGCCGTGATTCGGATTAGATATTTTTTCGTAAATATCTTTAGAACGCAACTAGTAGGTTAGGGTTAGTGGGTCATCAAAACAAATTGGAAAAAAATTGAAAAAGAATCCATCAACTCTATATGCTTACGAAACACAACAAGTTTTTTCCCATCTCTTGTTCAACAAAAATTGAGTAATTGTCAATCTTAATTGGGTATAAACCACACATGAGATTTTTAAAACATTTTGTTTTAAACAATAGTGTAAGACATGTTTTAATCATTTAATTTAATCAGATTTGGTTTTGTTTAATTCGTTTTAATCATTTGACTTAAACAATGTAAAAAAAAACGTTATTTTAAACAAAAAAAAACAATTTTTGGTGTATCATCTAGAAGTTTTATTAAATTATCTGCAATAGTTAATTCATTATTTAATTTTTTTTATTGTTCATTTATTAAAAGGTGTTTATCTTTTATCTAAGATTAGTGTTATCACAGAATTTATAGCATGATGTATAAATGTTTTTAAAAACTTCAGTATTTTAATTTTTAGTTGATTATTAGACCTTTTGAATTATTAGTAAACCTTATTAGTAAATAAATGGTTCTATTAATTTTTATAGTACAATAAATATACCTATTACCTAATGAATAATAACTAATAAATAAAGTCAAGATCAAGTCTACAGTAGTTACTACTATAAAAAAACCCCAACGTACACCTGAATTAGTTGTCAAAACTTATTTTTATAATTTATTTACATTCCAAACATAGTACACACTTGTTACATTTATACTATTTAGTATTTGTTTTACTTTTTAATTATTAGTGTTATTACTTATTAATTATTCGTCATAGGCATGTAGCTAATTGCTATTATATTTAATTATTTAATTATACTCTTTTAAGTTCATATATTATATCATAAATAAACCTATACCAATAATTTTATTTCGTTTAAAATTCGATTAAAATGTGTTTTGGACGTGTTTAAAATGGTTAAAAAAAATTGGAAATAACTTGTTTTAAACAATTAAAACTGTTTTATTATTTTTTTTTTTTTTTTTTTATAAAAAATATGTTTTTTATCAACTCTGGTATAAACCAATCACAAACACATCGATAAATAATGAATTGTGTCAATTACAGAGTTTAGCTTTTGAATATATGTATACAAGGCATGAAGTATATAAAAGCAATCTTGAGTTTTTTCCAATATATGTTACACATATGAATAGCAGTGATACTCCTGATGAATTCGTCTTGACAAAATTATAAAATCAATATTTAGATAGTATTTATTATTATATTTTTTAAAATTTAATATGCATAATGTATGTATTCAAGTATAAATACGAGTATATACGAGTATATAAATTCTAATGAATTACCCATTGAACAATCTTGTGGCTAGGTATTTCTATAACAAATAAAATTAAAACAAACCACACCTACAGAACATGAGTGTAATCATGGAGGGATTCATAAAGATTAATTCCCCCGTTGGCCTTTTTTTTTCCTATTAATTCGTACTATATTAGTATGTTATGTGAACATTTTTTGTCTTTTTGTATACTTTTATATTTACAATTACAATATAAATATATTTGTTGCACTAAAAAAATGTTTGATAATAAGTTACTGATAAATGTTAGTGATAACTTATTGATTTTTGATTCTATACTTTTGTTATTTGATGTGTTTTTTTTTTATGTAGGAAAGTGATTCAATTACTTCCATTAAACATACAAGATGATATCCAAAATCGAAAACTGTTTCGTGCGTTGACTCAGCAAAACAAATTTAATAATGATTCGAGGTTCATCGAAAATATCTCAGACAAGAATTCTTTAGTGATCTATTTTATTGGAGTGACAATTTTCGTAAATGTACGTCGACTACAGAAGGTGCATAAATCGGTAGTGCTTAATGACGGAAATAAATCGATTTCAGTTCATAAACAATTCAGTGTATTATTAGTTTTTTCGTAGCACGTATAATAAATCTACATAATTAGTTTAATAATTTATTAAGAAAAAAAAAACCTACTTGAATTTAAATAAGGGCCAGAATTAAGAAAAATTTAGAAATCAATTTTTAATAACTGCGACTAAATCATTTCATCTGTAATAAATATATGTATAATAACTAAATTCATCAGAGTTTAAACCAATCTCTGAATTTAATCAAAATCGAATATTTATTAATTATTTTATTTTGGTAGATTGAATACTTTTAATTTGTATTTTAAATTTATATTAAATTATGTACGACTAAAGAAATACAATTATATATTTACCGTAACAATTTAAAAATGTAACATTTCATAAAATATTTAAAAAATCACGCATCGCAGTAATAAATTCTCATTAATGTAAAATAATAATCATATTTTATTATTTTTTATGAATAGAAACTTATTTTTTTTTTTTTTTAAAGCATATTAAATCACCGACTATTGAACAAAAATATATTAACTCACTGCTATAAATTATAAAAAAAAAAACACTTATATTTTATACAACGATTTTACACATATAATTTGAATTTTGTACCATTGGTCAGTTATATATATTTTATGTATTTGCATATAATTGCTTACTATTACTATCTACTGAAAACTGTATTGAATTATACAGTTTTCTTAGAATTTTTTTTTTTTTTGAACATGTAAAATACCCGATGTAAAAAAATAATTCAAATTACAAAAAATATAAATTACAATACTCAGAATTCCTGACTTTATGTCTATATTCTTGAAAATCTACATAAAATAAACGTTTCCATTAAATAAGCCGTCAAAAATTTCGTAATCTGTGAAAGTAATAAAAATATCCATATAGATAACCTCTATAATCGTGTTTTCACTTTATAAAATTCTTAATGACTATATCTGTAAAATAATACATTTTAATAATTTCAATATTAATATTACTTAAAATATTATAATTTTTAGTATTTATATAATATAAAAATTGCGCCTCCAGCGCGATCATTTTAAACTGCACCCTTAGCCACCGCCCACCTTGCCAAAGTCTAGATATGGCACCAAATAAGCGTAGGTATTATGTAGTAGTCACGTATAAAAAAAATAATATTTACATAAATATTAAGAAAGTTAATTATTAGAAAATATAAAAATAAATGCAACAAAAAATATATTGATTACTAAAACATATATATTGATTACTTAAAGTTAATGAACATAAAACAATTTATGATTTGTAATCAAAGTTAATTCCGTCAATTCATGGAGTATCAAATTGGAAATTCAAAATTGACTAAAAATAGTAGAATCCATCCGTATTTATTCATTTTAATTAAAAATTACAAATATCTGACAATGTTGTACACAATTTTCAAAATCTCATTAAAATTAAATTAAATTTCAAAATCTTATTAAAATTAAATTAAATTAAAAAAAAATTAAATTTTTTATGAATTAATTGTAAATTTACCTTACCTACCTACAATTATAAATATACTGACAATTTAGGTAAATCAGACATTTTTAATATTTTATCTTTGAAGAATATACTAATTTTAATATATTATGTTATATTTAATTAATATAATACGAAATGATTGGTTGTTACTTTTATAAATACACTTTGTAGTTGTATTAAGAATTGACTTAGTATCTATATTTGTGACTCTATTCGATACGTTTTGAAAATCTGTACTCGTAAATAATTTTCATGTACACTTACAGTTGTAAAAACGTCTTATAAACACAGAACACTACCTATATAATAAAACCGTGTTCTGCACAAAATCGTTTAGCGAATTGTATCAGTACCTACGTTTCGTATTATAGTATTATTACTCTCAGATGTATAATGTAATACTGGCTTTACTAGAGTGATCGTAAAAAATAAAACGACTATCTAAAAACTCATGCTACAATTTCTACAGCAAAGTGCAGTATTAATATGGATTTTAAATACTATTAAATCGTAATAGATAATTATTTAAAAACGTAAATGATTTGTTTTTTTTTTTATATATATATATATATAAATATCATAGCTAGTGATATCAAAGTGAATATACAGTATATACTAGTACAGCGATTGTCAACCGATGGTCCGTGGACTACTAGTGGTTCGCAAGAAAATTTAGGTGGTCCGGAGAAAAATTTGAACATTACTTACAGAATCTTTTTGTTGTTATTTCCCAAAAAACAGAATACTCTAGACATGGTATTATGTAGATAATAGATCCATTGCAGCAAACAATGAAAATAATAAATTAAATATGACCGAAAAAATGCCTTATCGATTTATTTAACGGTATTTATGTAAAAAGCTATTTTAAACTAAAAGTGGTCTGTAGAATTTGGAGCATGTATTTAGTGGTCCGTGAGGTCCAAAAGGATAGCAACCACTGTACTAGTGCACCATAAAAACGATAAATCATATAATATTACGACATTAATCGTACATTACTTTGGAGTTGGATTGAAGAGGTAAACATTGACAATATGTCGATCAACTGCAAAATGTATACATCTAATGTGTAATTTTATCAAAAACTTACGAAATAATAAAAATGATTTTTCGCATTTACTATTGGATATATAATATCATATCGCAAAAAATATATAATAATTGGCTTGTAAGTATGTAGTTTAGATACCTATCAAAAACCAAAATTATGGTGGTCCATTTCCTTATAAATGAGTCCTTTTAAATTCATGTTTATGTCAACTTGTATAACTTGTATATATGTCAACACAGGCACGTAATGTACTTACGAACAAAACTCATTTCAATTATTAATTAACTACTGAGAATTATAATTGAATAATTTACATTTTAAATGGTCATACATATCAAAATATAAAATCAAATACATTTATAAAGAAATATATCTAAAAAAAAAATCAGAAATATATTTATTAAAATATTTAGAAATAAATTTAGAGCTATGTGAATTAATCTATGTATTTTATCAAAATGTAAACAATATTAAATTACCTATGAAAAATTATAAGAATCATTTGAACCGCGGTTAAAACATAAAGTTTAATATTACAGTATAAACAAATTGTATGATAAATATCCATTTCTGTAATATGATAGTTTATTAAAATCAGAGTTTTAAGTAAGAGGGAAGCAAGTGGAATCAGTCCCCTTACCTCTCACAGCGCTTATAGAACGTCCCCTGTTTGTTAAAAATAATCTAACACAATAAAATAATTGAAAAATTGGCTTTGTAATTTATTTGATGTCATTAAGTGTTAAACAGTATTATACAAATAAAATTAACTCATATTAAATATAAATTATAAATAGGGAAAGGATTTATATGTAAATACATATTTTTATTAAAAAGAGATATTTAAGATTCGATCAGAAATGTTCATGATTTAAATCATTTCTATTAATATAATGCTACTTTTATTTTACATATTTTTACATATTTTAATATAATTACATATTTTTAAATATTTCATAATCTCATCATTCATACGTCTTCTTCGTACAAAAGTACAAGAAATTATTTCAAATTTGGATCCAGTAACTTCTATCGCTATTAGTAAAGCTCAAAATATTATGGAAAATGAAACATAAAAACTAATTTAATTTTCATCTCGGTGAATTTTAGTTTTATTGCACATACATTTACAAAATTAGAAATAAAAATATTTCCTTAAATGAAAGTATGCAAATTGTCGAATCAACGATAGCAAAATGAAAACTTGTAAACGGACCAATAGGAAATGTTGTAAAAAAGAAAATTAATGCTGTTACAGAAAAAAATTACAAGTTGTATTGATTTTCAATCAATCAATGACATAATGAGTGGCAGACACCCTTCTAAAAATTTGGAATTATCACCTTCTGATATTATGCGCTTCAAATATGCTTTAATCAACCCATGTAGGTTGATGTGGAACGATCATTTAGCCATTTTAAAAATATTTTCAGATCCAATAGGCGACATTTAATATTTGATAATTTAAAATATATTGTAATAATTCAATGCAACAAATCATTTTGACAATTTAATTATTATAATTTTTTTTTTTTTTTTTTTATTTA
>NW_020273001.1:200161-264866 GCF_003268045.1 Sipha flava
ATTAAATTTTTCCTACATATTTGGATGTTTTTAACACATATTTTATAAATTATATTTACATAGATATGTACATATTCCTGTATTTTTATTACATATAAATCCGTTCCCTAATTATAAATAATATAGTAATATATACTTATAAATTATTTTTTTTAAATTATTTTATTTTATTAAAATATATTTACAATCTGTTATTTAAAACGATAAGTAACAAATTTACAAGTTCATACATTTTTACAGCACATAAATAGCTTGTGAAAGAAATTGTTCACTAACAACACCTCATAATGTTTTAATGTTGAGAAGGACCACATTTCTTTTATAGGAACGAAGCTTGGTACGCGTTTATTTTAATATATTGAAATGAGGAACGGGAAAGAGTTCCTATTTTTGAGGAACATGAACAAAACTGTCCGTTCCTCAAATTATGAAAAAAAAAAAAAACATTTTATTACGATAATATTTTCTAAAACATAATATTATTTAGTGTTGGTAATTTACTATCGCTTTGTCATTCAATAATAAATTTCCATGAACCTAGGACATATCGTGGGTATATTAAATCATTTATTTAAATTAGTTAAAGATTAGCATACAAGATATAATATGATAATGTAAACCACGGTTGTATAACTGTGATATAAACGATGTTACCAGGAGGTGAACACCTTTGGGCGACGGGTCGATAACAGAGAATGTTACCTTCAGTGTTGAATTTGGGTTAAATTAACTACTTATCAAAAAAGATATTGAACATAAAAACTTGCTCATTGTTGCTTGTTAAAAAGTTTTCCAGAAAAAAAATCCCATTTGCAATCGCTCAAATCGTATAAAAAACAATTTAAAGGAATGGGAACGCATCCCGTTTTAAAAAGGAACGGGAACGTTTTTTTTTTTTTGCTACGGGAACGAGTTCCTTTTTTACCACAAAAATAAAGAACGGGAACGAATTTCTTTTTAAAAGAAACTTACCCAACACTGTAATATATATTTATCTATTTATAATTATTAAACTAGTAATTGTTTGAGACTATATGGAACGCTGATAATGATGTATAGATAAGAGTACCCTTTGCCCTTTTTTGTCACTATAAGCCCTGATTAAAATACAGATTAAAATAATAATTTTATAATAGAATTAATTCAAACTTTTCGATGTATTTTTATTCCGTAAATCTTTATAAAACCATCTTCATTCAGACAGAAACGTATATATAATAATAAAGCCAAATTAAATACTTAATTTTCTACAAATAAAAAATAATAATAATAAATTGTTACTTTATGTGTTATACGAGAAATTATTATAGTTGACGTAAATTCAAATCATTATGTTATATCGAAAATATACTTATAAATTAAAATAAAAATTGTCTTAATGATTTAAAAATCTGAATCCTTTTTTATTAACTAGAATATAAAAAACTACTATTAAAAAAATAGTCACTCACCACATCCAAATTCGTCTGAAATCGAAAATCCATTAAAGCAATCATTTTGTCCATCACAAATATATTCTTGTCGTATACAACGGGAAGGATTTCCTTCTGGCATCCAACAACTGAGCGTTGATTCTTTTTGGCATACAACTATACCTAAAATGCATGTAAAAGATACAAGCTTTTTATCGTTTGCTAAAATTATTATGATTCAGGCCGCAGTAAAAAATAAAGCAAAAAATACGCTATAATAAACAAATTAAACGTCGGACAAAGTATTGTTTAAACTAATTAAATTTAATCATATACTTATATCATTCAAGTGAGTTCTTCACAACCAATATTCGCCGATATAACCATAATTTTACGTAACAATTCCCATGCAAATGCATTTATCAGCCTCCAGTTCATTTTTCATTAAATTATTATACAATTTCCTACTGCTCCAATAAAAATAGAAAATATGTTATTTTTTTTAATTAGCTTTTAATAATGAATCTAGTTCAACAAATAGAAAATATTAAATTATGTTTTAAAGATTTTTTTTTTTTAATGAGAATTCCAATTTTTATCATTATTATTTATTTTACACTCACTCTCTTCGATATAAAACTATTTTTTCTAAATTTTAGTATAAACTTCAACGGTAGGTAGAAAATATAAAGAAAATAATAATCTGTATAAAATTGTATCTGCATTAATATCTCTTATGGAAATATCATTTTTATTTTTACTCATCACTTAAATTTAATAATAATTGTTTTACTGACACTTTGTAATCATTATTTAATCATACTACAAAAAAATACAAACAGATTAATAGGTAAACGAGGGGGGAGGATATACTTCAAATATAGTTTAATAACGTGCAATTTTAATAGGTAAGAGGTGGAGTAAATGGTCGAAAAATAATTTAAGTAAAATTTCAAAATAATTTTTCCTTAGACCTATCGAGTTTCGTGTTATTGATATCACACTTTGAAATATATTTTGTAACATAATACAGATTCACCGTAAGCTTCTACATAACGCTTGGCAATCCAAATGGTCCTCTTTACTACCCAATTTCGCCTCATGGCACAGGCACACCATCCCCGTAATCCCTCTACTTCCATGGTTCAAGGGTCTAAACATTCCAAGGCGCCTAATTGTCGCATTTACCCGCCTTCCCATTGGATACAGATTTCTACTCGTACCTAACCATTCCTTCAAGCTTACCCTTAATTCTTCTCCACTATGTTGTACTCGACACCACAAAGTCACAATTAGTGACTTCAACTACTTAATTTTCAATTTCCCTTCCCTTCTACCAAGTAGTCAACTTCTTTTTATATTCCTATCTTTCCATTGATATATCACTCCCGACTCAAATCTCCTTCTCAATTCTCGATCCACTCTTATTATTTCTTCCATAATTAATTTTATCAATTCCGCTGGCTCCCTAATTTAAAATTGTTATTGTTGCTTTTATTTTATTATTATTTTTTCTCTCATTATTATCATTAGGTAACTTATTATGTTTTTTTTTTTTTTTTTTTAAATAATAATTGTAATGCTATGATATTTCTGATAAAAGCAAAATAAATAAATGAAAATAAAAAAAACATAATACAGATATTATTCTTGAACATTTGATCTTACGAGTATCTTATAAAATATCGAATGTCAATACTCATCATTCTGGGGAATGATTATATGAATATGTTATTAATTTAATACATTAATACATATAGTTACTTTTATACTAATTACAAAATTATGAAAACCAAATTTATATCAAATCATTTACATCGTCTCACGTTTATACATCAACTGTTTTCATAGCATTTAGTATTCAGCTTATGATATAGATAGAAATACACAAAAAAAAAAAATTATATAACAATACCATACCATCGACTTTGACGTAATAATTTGCGCAGTTAATCTCGTCGGCACAATGGTTATTGACATCTTCTAAACAGTCGCATTGCCCATCGCAAACGTTCGCCTTATTAATACATCTTCCGTTTGGGCATTGAAACTTGTTATGCAAACATGTCGTATTACCTATTGATGGATTATTCACAAAGAAAAAAAAATTATCAAATGTTTGATATCTTATCCAAATGCTAAATAATTACAATTCAATTCATCGGCGTGATTATCTGTACACTCTGGCCACCCATCGCACCAAAACGATGAGTGAACCAATTTGTTTCCACCACACTTAACAAAATTACCTGTAATTTATAAAATGTACGTTACGTGAATGGATTATGCTGATGACATCAATACAGTTACTATTAAGTAAATATTTTAGAGAAAGATATAATATCCATGTAAAATATGTTCCAAAAAAGTTTTCAAAGTTTCAATTCCCAAAGAAGTTCATCTTGGTAATTTAAGGGCCGCTGGGGATCAAGCTGCAAATCTATTTGCTAAATATGTTTCCACTGTCTACTCTAAACCACGTTCGATCTCCAATACGCCTTTAAATCTATTACTACCAATGAATTTCTGTTTCTTCCATCAACTATTTCAGTTACTGCGATTGAAGTCTATACAGTCATTAACTCTTATTATTTAATAGAAGGCTCCTTCCCCTTCATCTAAAATCTAGGTCAGATTACTCCAATCTTAAGAACAGAAAATTCAGCTGACATTAAGAACTACCAACCAATTTCTAGCTTGCCGTTTCCATGAGTAGGTAAACTTTTTAAGTCTACTGTATTGAAACGAATAGAAAATAATTTTCTTTCTGTAATCTCAATTGACTAACATAGGTTTTTCACCGGAAGATCGACGATTACAAGCGTTATTGATTTCACTTCATAAATCTATGAATCGCTTGAACGAAAACAACAAGTTTACGTAGTTTACACGGATTTCTCAAAAGCGTTTGATTCAATTAATCATAGTACTTATTTATACATTTGATAGACTTAGTATTGGAGAATTACTATTATCCTTGTTAACCTCATATGTGCTCGATCGCAGTTAATTTATTAATATCTTTGGTGCAGCATCCAAAAGTCATCTGGGATACCAAAAGGTAGCCATTTAGATCGGTTACTAATCAACATTTTTATAAATATATTATTCTCTATATTCACATCGTGTCGCTCATTACTCTTTGTAGATGCTTTGAAGGTATTCTTTTCAATATCAGTTATAGAGGATTGTGTAATCTTCTAGAGTGTGTTAGATAAATTTATAAATTGATGTAACATTTCTGGGATATCATTGAACATTAGTAAATGCATATAAATGTATCGTTCTCGAAGAAACATAGAACTCGATTACTGTTTAAACTGACCATCATTTGAAGCTCGGACGGGTTTAAGGGGGTGGATAAGGGGACATTAGCCCCCCTTGGTACTAAGCTATCTATTTTACAAAGCAAAGTATTATTATATATTAATAATTATAATAAAATATCGTCAATGGTCATTAATGAATATAGTACCTATTTTATATATTTTTTTATAAATAAATAGCTCTTGTTGTTTATTATATGTATTTACCTATATTTTAAAATAGTTTCAGATTAAAATTGATACCAATAATGTAACTATTAAAACTTTGTAATTATTGTGAAAAAAATGACTTACTTATGAGGGACTCAAAAACATATTTTGTAATTTAAAATTTTATATAGATTTAAAAAACCAACTAACTCAATTCTTAAACCCCCATTAGCCCCTTCTTTGGTTAGTGATAAAACCCGCCCCTGATTTGAAGGCGTTAAATAAATAAAATATCTTAGATTTCTTTATATTCCATCTTTAGATTTTCGTCCACATATTGACTTTGTCGCTGGTAAAGCGTTAAATGTTCTCAGCTTTATTAAAAAACAGTTTTAAAATTTTGAAAACTCAAAATGGTTTTATTTACTCAACAACTTTCATATAAAATTATTTATGTAGTACATAATTAGTAACAAGAGACTTGATAGAGTCCAAGACCGCTTCTTAACTTTTGCAGGGCACAGCCTAAATGTTGCACATCCTCTTCACGATTCAGGATCATTAATGATTTATTTAAATTCAAGTCATTTCCTGAATGTCGTATTATTTCTAGCTATCGTTTACTCAGATATTGATTGATAGGTAATATCGACGTCCCTTGAATACTGGATCGACTTCAGGGACGGATCTATGGGGGGGGGGGGGGGGTCAGTAGGTCAGTTGACCTACTGTTAATATTGTTTGATAAAATTGGCATCTTAAATACTTCTTATATTTTTTAAGTGTGCCAAGTGTAGGTCAAAGACTAGGATAAATTGTCATCCACCAAATTACGCCACTGATTTAATTTGTATACAATATATTGTACAGTAAAACATCTCTAAGCTGGACTCCATGTAAGACTCCATAAAATAAAATGAATTTTTTCAATGAGAATTATTAATAAACTTAATAACACATATCATTTGCTTATTATGTTTTTTTTTTTTTTTTTTTTTGTTACAAGCTATACATTTATAATCCAGTTTCAGCTATAGTAAGTGACCTTTTGGAAATAGCTTGGCCCACAGTTTTCTAACTGTAGATCCACCCTTGAACAACTTAGTATTCAGATCCCTGATAATACCCGAAATACATTTTTATATACAGCAACAGTTTTAAAAAAATTCACCCCTAATAAGAATTATGATTATATTTAATAACTACCAACAATTTTGTACTTATACAGACTCATTTTTATTTTTATATTAACACATACATTTTATATTATAATATTTAAGTATATTTATTTTATTCTTATTTAGATCGTGAAATATCTATTTTACATTTAGCATTGTTATAAAAGCCAATTAAGATTTATTTATTATTTATCTATTTATTTATTAATATGAAAAAAAATCATAATGTTTATGCTTATATTTTAATAGAATTAAATTCAGAAGAAAACCACTTTTTTTTTTTTATTGGATCGAAATCTTTATAAAATAAAGATTCTATGGCATTGCATAGAATATAATGTTATTTGTTCTCATTTTGCTTACCATCTATGAATGTAAAATATTTTGTGTGCAGATCACTTGTATGCGTATTGTATATACATAATCGTTCAGTGTCATTGAAAATAAAAAAATATTACTTTGTGAGAATTATATGGTAATAAAATAATACTTAGATATTTATTATATATTTATATGTACAGTGTTGAATCAATAAAACGTTTTGATGTGCAATAAATATTTCTTATTCTATTTGGATCACAAAAAAAAATTAGTATTTCATACACAACCACAAACCCATATTTATTGTTTTGCGTTTAAAGCCTTATAACTATGAAATTAAAGGAAAACAGTAAATATTTAATGTCATAAATTGTAATTCATTAAACTTTGGTACAGATAACCATTTTACCCTTTTGATTTTCTTTTTTTCTAAAATTATGTGTTATATAACTAACAAAAAGTATATGTTATATAACTTACAAGCTATTGAAGTTTTCAAAAGAAACTTTTTATTTAAAATTATTTTAAAATATGACAGCATACGACAGCAATACTGTTAACGCGTGTAGTGAATACAAATCTTTTATTTTTGTTCTAAAATGTAATCTATTATAATAGATTGCAATCATAATAATGTTTAAATAAATAAAATTACAATCGTTGCCAGATAAATTGAGACGACGGCGGCAGCGCTTTTCATGAAGTGTAGCCCAAACTTGTCGCTGACAGTGTGGCGCAAAGGTAACACAGTTGGCTACGACGCGCGCAGTCACCAGTTCGAACCCGGTGTGTATCGACCGCACGGCGCACTTCAGTCGCAATAATTTTTGTAACCATTGTTGGTTTATTGATGTATTTTCGTTAATAATATTAAAATACGGAGAACTACTGGTTTTCCGTTATCGCGCCGCCGCCGCCGTCTCAATTTATCTAGCAACGACTGTACTTTATGAACATAATAATTTATAACATTGACTTATAAAATGTAAATAATTATTAATATAGCAGCATAAGTGAAGTCAGTTCTGATTTTATATTGAAAAAATAAGTCAAACTTGCAGTAAAAGGGTGATACATTTCAACCATTATTTATATAAAAATAATTTAACATTAACTATGAAATACAAAATGTAATCAATATTTTAGGATTTATTTAAATATATTATGACTGTAAAAACAATTGAAAATAACAACATACTTTTCTTGAAAGATAGTCATCAAAACAATTTAAAGTATCCCCTTGAATTTATTTAATATTACATTTCTTTCTATTTAAATAAAATAATTAAAATAATATTTTTTAAAATTTAAGTTAAATACATTTTTTAGTTTTTGTGACCATGAATACATGTCGTAAACGAGTAACAATATTTTTCAAAATTAGTGCAGTATTTGCAAGTTACATAGTTTTTAACTAATAGTTAAAGAAAACAATGAAATTTAACAAATGTATATTTCACATAAATCAATTTTTATTAACAAATTATCGTATTTAAAATATGCAATATAAATCCATACCTATAAAAATATGGCAAATGTCACGAAAAAGCTAATCTTTTTTTTTAATCATTTATTATATTTAACAGATCTATTTAAATATGTAATCAATCACTGAGATATATTTAGTAGGTAATATATTTTCATATAGTAATTTAATTTTTTATGTGATACATCCTGACAAATATTACCTATAATATAGCAATTTTCACTTTCTTATTTATTTTGAAATATTAATCATTTATTTTAATTTTGAATTATAAAAAATAAATTTCCAGAAGATAATGCAATATTTTTAAAATAACTTAAAAAATATTAATCAATTATTTAAACACAAAATAATTGTTTTCATAATAAAATATTTTTTGAATATCATGCTGAGAAAATTTTATTTGAAATATATTGATATTAGATAACATGTTAACTTACGTAAAAAAATAAAAATAAAATAATGTACAACATTCATGAATGTACAGTTCATTTATAAATTTGAAAAACAACGTTTGAATGAACAAAAATGTTTCTAAAAAATAAAAATAATGAATATTTTCTTAAAATTTACTAAAATATTTTTAACTTATTATAACAAATATTTTTTAGTTGAACATATAATTAAAAATTTTAACACGATTTTTTACATACATTGTATATACAGTATTACTATTTGGTCCGATTTATCTTGTTAATCATTTTGTATAAATAATTTCATATTGTAACGTGCTAACAATGAATCTAATACGTTCACAACTAACAAGTGATAAGCATATTGACTGGCTAATTAGAAGATAACCACTTTTACGAGCACTTTTTTTCCACGTTTTAGTAAAAATTAAGAAGTAGGTATTTGATTAAATTAACAAAGAGTAGGTTGTAATTACGAGTCTTGCCAAGTTACAACTAATACAAGACTCTGTGAGCCGTGTCAATTAGTTTGATAACGATAATTATGAACTTCTATCGTAAAAGAAAGTAGTTTTGTTGTTATAAAATTTAATGTAATCGGTACGTACCTTTACTTTTATATCTGTAGTATCTACAGTTTACACAAAAAACTTAAGTACCTAGTGTAACTTTATTTCGTATTTTTTCATCTATCGTTTAACCCCTTATTTTTATACCGTAGTAAATAGTTTTTTTAGACTCCTTTTCGTAAAACGTTAATTTTTTTTTTTTATAGGTTACCTCAATTATAAGAGAACAATTGAACAATTGTTTGAAATGAAATAAAAACATTTTTCATCTTACTTTCGTCACAGTTTTCTTCATCGGAACCATCTGAGCAATCGTTTTCACCGTCGCAAAGATATGCTGGACGAATACATTCCGAATTTTTGCATTTGAATTCTTGGTGCCAACAATCTCTGTGTTCTAAATAACCATAGTAAATAAATTACAAATTAACTATTACTTTTTTGTTCATAATAACTATTTGAATAATATCAATAGTAATAGTATTTAATTATTTATGTATTTATTTTTAAAAATGAATAACTAAGTAATATTTGAAACATACTGCAATGAAGTTCATCCGATCCGTCACCACAATCATCTTTAAAATCACATACTTTATCTATTGGTATGCAAAAATAGTTAACTGTACATTTGTGGTGTGTAGTTGGGCATTCATGAGTCTCTGAAAATTGATAAATTCTGTTTATGAAAACTAAGTACCTACATTATTACCAATGATCAGTTACATTTTAGAAAAAATATATTTTAATAGCTCAATCTACCATTGATTTAATTATTTAAATCTACACGTTGTATTAAGTATACCTTATACCTTTTGAAGAGTACTTAAGAAAGTAATACTCTGTAATGTAAAGTAATTAAAAATTATTATATTGATATTTTACTCTATATTTAATCATTACTGTAGATCAATAAATATTTACATAAACAGATGATTAATGGAGATATTATAGTTCGTTAACTTAATAAACATGATGTTGGTAAACCGTTATCATTTTGTACTTATTATATTTATCGATCCTTTTCTATTATCAAAATTAACAAAACTTGTTCTCTTTCATTATAGCTTTGATCTATATATAATTTATTTTTAATATAAATAATCAGTTATCTTACAGATGAAAAATTTAATAACTTAGTTATATGTAAGTTATAAAATAAAATCTGCCTCACTGTTTTTAATAACTGGATAAGCGTACATTATCTCTAAAAGACAAAACAACCGTTGTGTGAAAAGTAGATAAAAACATGCTAAACGCATTACCATGGCATTTAATAATACCTTCCAAATATAAAAAAGCAAAAATATACTCAATTTATTCATTCAGACAGATAGTCATGGGGGGAAGATATTTCAATCCACTGTACACTTAACTAGATATTTGTTTTTTGTGCTTAGGCTATTTTTATTTTTATGAATAAAAATGTTTGGTGGCTTATATATAGGTATATATATTTGAGATAATTTAGACTTAAAATCCGGATAAAATGGGTTAACTTTTGTTTAGTGTTATAACATTTTTTATGATAAAGCTTATAAAAATATAAGTACAAAAAATAAGTCTCAGCCTAGGTAAGTTGTATTAAGACTAAAAAGTGATTGACTGATCACATAGTTATTTGTACATTGATAAGGATGAATAAAATAAGTAATACTAAATTTTAGAGAAGGCGTTTTTGTCTTTAACCACGCAAAAGTTTTATGTACTACCCATAAGATTATAAATAAAGATTTTTTTTTTTTTTTGATTTTTTTTTTTTTTTTATTCATGGTACAGCTTCAACTACTAAGGTTATTAGTTTGTAACAAAAAATTATGTTGTATATGATGTATATGATCTATTGAAAGATTTCAGTAGATTAATAATTGGATTAAAAATTATTAAATTATTTAGTCGTTAATTGTAAAATGTGTATTTTATGTACATATGTATTTGTTTAAAAACAATTTTATGTTTGTTTACATTTTATCCTATTACTTTTGCAATTTATCAGTGTTTACTAAAGAATAACGGCGATTTGTACATTTATTTATTGAAGGAAAAAATGTTATATGGTTCTCTCTAAAAATAAAATATTCAACCATGAAAGGTTGATTTTTAATGGTCCATTTTACTTTTTAGTAGATAATAAAGTTTGTTAAACCATTAGTGATCAATGTATTTTATTATTTATTTACAATCTCATGCAAAATTCTTTCTTTCTGTTTTTAAATAATAACTTTTAGATCGAAGAGTATAATAGTCGTACCCCACTATTACGAATACTACCTATATATTAAAACCAACTTTCGAAAATACAATTTATACTAAGTACCCACTGACTATGGCCGTTTAAGGTCCCTTTTTATATATTTTTTACTTCAAGTTTATATAATTTAACTCAAAATATTTTAGTATGTTTTTAATTAATTAATTAATTTAACTATCAAACATACAGTTAATACAAATGTATTGTATTGATAATATAAATATATATATATACCTACATACTAGTAAATACTAGCATATACATTTCATTATTTTCGAATAGATTTTGATAAAAATATCGTCTATCAAAAATAATTTAAATTTTATTTATTTACGTCTTAATATAACAAATTTTATCAATATTTGTAAAAAACTGTATGCTCACTGCAATCGATTTCATCTTCGCCATCGTCACAATCAGCAATTCTGTCACATCTTTTCACCAATTCAATACATTTATTCTTGCATTGGTACTCGTTTTGTAGACAACCTAAAAATAACCTTACAGATAATAATCAATCGTTTAAGTACCTAAGTAATAAAATGTTATATGAAAGCAATACGTATACATGATAACAAAATAAATATCAAAATTATAACCAAATATATTTTAAATTCATAAGTGCATTATATAAATATATAAATATAAATCATAGTCCATTATATACCTATGTGTAATACTATATTTATACTACATTTAATAAAAAGATTCATGAAATGTTAAGTTTAATACAAAATAAAATATTTGTATTTAATTGGATATTAGTTATATTTTCAGTACGCTAGACCTATCAAACTTTATTAAATTTAAATTAAAGAAAATAAAATAATACATATATTATAAACGTATGAAATAATCAATTTCTGAACAAAATTTAGTTAATTATTATTACTTTGTTGTATAATTTACTTAAATTATGGTCCAAGAGTAATATAGTAAAAAAATAATCGATAATTATAGCAATGAAAATGTCAACGGAGGTACTTAATGAAAATGAGAAATAAAAAGTTAATCAGATAATCTGCGTATAGGATAGAATAAGGACAAATCCAGCATCTTTTTAGAATTTAGATACTTTATAAAATAAATTATGTAATATAGCTGTATGTAATATATATATATGTAATATTATGTAATATAATGATCATAAGCATATGTAGGGATATCTTGGTGGGGAAGTCAACCCCTAAAATGTGACAATATTATAATAAAGCTGTCAACATTTATTTTTATTATCTATCATGTAGTTCTTCTATACATACTTTATTTTTAATATTATTTTTTCCAACGGGAGTAGCACCTGCCCTCAAATTCCCCTTGAATCAACACATGGTAAGTATCACATTATACTAACCTAAGTATTTTCTTTTTTTTCTTATATAAAGTTTAAAAAAATATATCTAAAACTATAAATAAATATATTTATACATTTTAAATAATATTACTATCACATAAATTGTATACTTAAAGTTAGGATATTTATACAAATATATACCTATAATAAAGTAAAATATTAATTATATTTTAAATCAAACAATTGGTTTTGTACATAAGTTAACTTAATAAACGGTTGTAAGTAAGGAACGAATTTTATTGTAAATACATATTTTTATTGGAATGAGATATTTTAAATCTGATAAAAATGTGTACGATTTAGATCATTCTAATTTAAATAAACTCAAATTTAATTCACATATTTTTACATATTTGGTAAAAAAGTACATAATTTGTATATATTTTATGTAAATTTTGACTTTTTTTATTTACTTTTGACGACAGTAAACAGTGGTGTATTGGAGGGTATACGCGAGTATACACCATATACCCGGATCCCTATTTTTGGATTTATGCGTATACCTTTAAGAAAATTTGTCTATCATGGATATACGCAAGCTTCTAATTTTTCATCACCACAAGGTGATACATTATACAACAACAGTATAGAATTTATTATTATTATATACTATAGCCACTATCCAAAAATAGCCTCATGCCCGCATAAACTTTTAAATTTCCCCGACTTCAGGTATTTGCGGAGACGGTCGGAAACTACCGAGCGTTTCACATACTGTAACATCAGAATTTAAACAATACCGGTGGACGCGTGCGATATTGTATTGTCGATCGGATATTATAATTTTTAAAAATACATCAACAGTCAAAAAGTTCTGTTTATAAATTATTCACAATATTAACAGATCTGTCTACGATGTCTTGGATAGATTGTGATTATTAATTATTATATTGTTGTCAGTTTGTCACTTAGTCAGTATTTATTCGTCACATGTTTGTGTAAATTATTTTAAATTAATACTAAAATATTATTAAACATAATAAAACATTAAGCTTCATGAAAATAAATATTAACATAAATTTAAGGTTTCATATATAATAAATACCTATGAGTTAATTAAAGATAAGTTTAAAATTTAAAATTCCATAGCAGGCGTGAATCTAAGGGGACTAAGGGGGCGCGCGCCCACTTCAAATCCCAAAAAATACTTTCTTTGAAATGTACACTCTCCCATCTTAGGAAAAAAGTCTGGCGGGGGTATATCCCACGTCTCCATCATATTATGTAATTTTGAGTTTAGGTAGGTAAAACATTTTTTTAAGGTGTTTAGCCCCCTCCCCTCCCACCAATAAACGCTTATGTGCTGAGCGTATACCCTAGAAAATAATTACGAATACACCAATGACAGTAAATATTATAAGCTTTGTCAACATTTTTTAACAACCTCCAAGTATTGTATGTTATCTAAATTGTATTTACGTACTTATTTCTAACATGATCATCGGGGATGTTTTAATAGGAAAAATTTAACAAAGATAACTCAAGATATTGAATTCACTCCTTCTGATTTAGCAAATATGATTTACGGCCCTATCACATTAGTTGATATGGAACGGTATTTTAATCAATACATGAGTATTCTTTAACCAAACCATCACAATTTTTTATTTGCAAATCTACAAACCTTCAGCAATATGTATGTTGTTGCTCATTGCTTTATTCCAGAATGGTACTGATTGTTTTATCTACCTACATAATTTGTATTACTTTTACTTAATATTTATATACATAATATCAATACATTTTTTAAAATAAAATATGATGTATAAAAAAATCAATAAAATAATGTGTTATTTACAACTAAATGTCTTTTATTACCTCTGGTAGGACCGTCCCGAAGGGGGGTCTCACACCCCCCCCAACGAAAACAACAGTCAGCAGTCAGACTTGTTTAATTATAGCCCAGAAGGACCTTATTTTACTTACGGAAAACAAATATTACATATTTCGTAATACAGTGTATACACGAATAAAATGTTGTATATAACTATTTATTATATAATATAAAATATTATTATGTATATATAATTAAATTATCAATTTTAAGAAGGTGCGACACTGACATATATATACATGTTAAAAAGTAAAAATACGACTACATATAGTTAATTATACTACATACATTAAGTAAAAAAATTGTAGTTGGCATTTTTTATATTATTCACCCCACTTTAATTTTCATCTTCGGGATGACCCTAACCTCTGGTAGGTACATAATTTCAAATTCAATTTTTTACGACTACAATATTTTGAATAGCTCGATAACTAACAAGAATGTTTGACCTATAACCCAGAAATTGGTTATCAAATAAACAAAGGTTTACTATACATACTAGCTAAAATGTATACGTGATGAATAATTTATTCACGAAAATTACAACAAACCCAAAACAATAAGTGAAAATTACCGTTTTATTTTTGAAAAAATCTAACAAAACCAAAACGACTATAGAAATATTAAATAACCATTCACTATCATTAGGGTCTGAAATTGTATGCACATTTTAAATACTATGTTTCATAACTAATCCATTTATATATTTTTTTTCCTTCCATAAATATCAATGCAACTCAATGAGACAAGATCAATATATAAATTACAGATGTCAAATTATATCATTACTTAAAGAACATTAAATATTTAAAAATATATTCAACAAATAAAACAAATAATTTAGTTACGAATAATAATAAAATACGAGTTAATAAGAATGTATTAAATTCTTCTACATTATTGGTAAATATTTATGAAATATAAAAAATATTGAATTTTTTCAAAATATAACTCAATAAATAAAAACGTACTTTAGTTATTAATAAAAAAGTTTTGATTTATAATTACGATTTATGACATTATATTAAAATATATGATATTTAATTTTTATAAAAATAACTCATAAATATGTATTTTTCTAAGTCTTATATTGTTTATCCTTCAATCAATATATATTTATAAAAACTAAATGATCTTTTCACATCTACTGATGTCAATGGTCCATCTATAATATATATAATATCTATAATAATCGTGGTGGTCATAAACAAATTGTCAATAAGTTTTAACTGTATAGTTTTTATCTTTTATTCTGGTTTATAAAAAAAATTTCCAAGAAAGTCGATCTTCAAAGGTGAAGTATATTTTCAGTAGATCGTGGCCGAAAAAAGTTTGGCCGCCTCTGATCTATATATATTTTATATATGTTATGTCTTCAATATTTATTTATTTATTTTAAGCTGAAGATTTAGTTTGGTTGAACACGCTAATCTCAGGATCTACTAATTCGAATTCAAAAATTATTTTTGAATTGGATAGCCTATTTATCGAGGAAAACTTATGGGGGAAGACTCAAATTATTTTTAATTTAAAATTTTAAATAATTTTTGGAAATTCCACAGATTAAATTTTTCAAAATGTTAATTAAATAATTTGGGATAATTCATAGAGCTTATGTAGAGGATTTAAATAGGACACTTAGATATATTAGAATTTCTAAAAAAAATCATGAGTGGAATCGTTGTCATATTTGCTAGTGATTTTTAACATACGTTACCGCTGATGGTTAGGAGAACTAAAACTGACATTGTGAAGCCTGGCTTAAAAACTTCCCCATTATGGAAGTTCGTTCATACCCTAAACTATCTACTAATATGAGAGAGCACATTTTGGTGGAAGCAGTTTTTCTTTCAAAGTTACTTTTAATAGGAGACTGGAAAGTACCTCATTTTGAAAAAAAAAATTTAATTTATCACGATTTAAAAAGTGAAAAAGTTACCAAAATTGAAGACCTAATCTCCATAGTCTATCAAAATGTAGTCCAAGTAGAAAACGAAGAATATCAGTGGATGTAAAAGGACAATATTGACTGCTAGAAATAGTATTTTTGACATAATACTGAATAAACTTCCAAGGAATAGCGCAAACTACAATTCCATAGCATATGGTTATATTCCTAAATGATTTAATAACCTAAACCTAACCAGCACACACTTCTAATATGTAAACCAACGAAAATAAATTAAATTAAATAAAAATGTAAACAACATACTAAGCGTTTCAAATCAATCCAACACTTCTAATGAAGTTTTTTCGGACAACGAAAATGATGATTTTCAATTAGCCAAAAAAAATTCTAAACGAAACCTCTCTTTAACCAGTTCAACCGAAAAAACCGAGTTAAAGAAACCTAAGCCTATCTTTGTTAGCACAAATAGATATAATGATTTTCATATTCATGACATTGAAAATGCTTCCGAAATTTCCGATACATCAAAAATCAACTTAAACGATTCTGATATTCAAAACAATCACACTCCATTACCCCCTCCAATATTTATACGCAATGTTATTTATTTCATGGAACTACGTAATCAATTAATAAAATTGATTGGTTCTTAAAACTTCAGTTTCAAGTCATCAGCTAATAATTTAAAAATTAGCACCACCAACTCGTACAGAGGTAATTAAATACTTAAAACAAGGTAAATCAGAATACCATACATACCAAGCCCGGGAAAACAAATCTTTTCGTTTTGTTATTCGCAATTTACACACTTCAACTCCAACTTCAGAAGTTAGCGTCTCTATTGAAGAAATTAGCTACTCAGTCCGCCAAGTCATTAATATCATTCACAAAACTAACAAACGCTCCCTTTCAATATTTTTTGTTGACCTTGAACCTGCTCAAATCAACAACGAGATATTCAAACTAATATTACTCTTCCACACCAAAATAACGATCGAAAAACCACATAAAAAAAGAGAAATTATCCAATGCTCCAACTGTCAGGAGTATGGCCACTCCAAAAGTTATTGTGCTCATCCTCCTAGATGTGTTCGCTGCGTCGATTTCCACCTTACCCAACAGTGCACAAAATCAAAATATATAAATATATATATATGTACCTGCAACCTGTGCCTTGTGTAGAGATAACCACGCAGCTAATTACCGCGGCTGTTCAGTCCACAAAACCTTACAACGTTCCAATCTCAAGTCAAACTGAAATTCTAAAAAATATGTGAACTATAACACCAATGTAAACAAATAGGGATTCAATCTAGTGAAGGGATACTTTCTACCCCACTGAACATCACTGATAACAAAAATTTTCCTAATCTTATCCAAAAGCCTCGAGTCTTGCAACGAAATAGAATCCGCAACTCAACATTTAGTCATCTCAATCCAATTAGCAGTCTATGAGTGTTCTTATCCTCCTAATCCAAATTCTCACTCCAAACACAACGATTACCTTTTACCTCCTGATATAAAAACTTTAATTGCTGAAAAACGCAGGACACGCTCCCGTTGGCAAAGACTACCTTCCATCAAGTCAACCCTCAATAATCAGTCTAATACCATAAAAAAATTAATTCAAAAATACAAAAACGATATTTTTGACACTAAATTTAAACTTTTAAATATACAAGATGATTCTTAATGGAAAACTACGAAATACATACTTAAATTCAAAAAATTCTCCAGTACCATTAAAAAATCAGATGGTTCGCTTGCATTTTTAGATCTAGACAATGCCAATCTTTTTAGGGAACATCTCTCGAATATTTTCACACCTCCCAAAACATTATTCCTAATACCGCACATTTAGATAAAATAAATAAATTCATTGATGCCCCATTAACTATGTCTCGTCCCATCAAACATGTCTCTTCAAATGAAATTTCAAATATTATACAAAGGTTAAAGCCCAACAAATCTCCTGGGTACGACTTGATAACAAATAAAATTCTAAAACATCTCCCCAAAAAAAAACATTGTTTTTCTTACATATATATATTTAATTCTATGTTAAGATTGTCTTTTTTTCCTGTCATCTGGAAATTATCCATCATAATTCTCATACCTAAACCAGGTAAACCCCCTAATGTACAAACTTCATATAGACTCATAAGCCTACTTCAAACATTAGGTAAATTATTCGAGAAAGTCGTTTTGAAAAGGTTAAGACCAACACAGAAACTCAATAAATAATACCTAATGCCCAATTTGGATTTCGTGCAAAACATTCCACAAAACAATAAGTATATAGGCTAGTCGACACAATTCCATTCTCTTTTGAGAAAAAAAAATACTGCCCAGAAGTATTCCTCGATGTAGCGCAAGCCTTCGATAGGATCTGGCACAACGTTCTGCTTTATAAAATCAATCAATTCCTTCCTGCGTCTTATACCTATTAATTCGATCTTACCTTGAAAATCGTACCTTCAAAGTAAGTCACAGTAATTCTTTTTCTACTCTTTTTCCAATCCAAAGCGGAGTCCCTCAAGGTAGTGATCTCTCTCCGGATCTTTACAACATCTTCACATTAGATATTCCCACAACATAAAACACTTTCTTAGCTACCTACGCCGATGATACTTCCATCTTATCCCCAAATAGTAGCTCAGATGAAGTATTCAATACTCTTCAACTCCACCTCGACCTTATTGATAAATGGTCCTCTAACTGGAAAATTAAAATCAATGCAAATAAATCCGTTTTTGTCTCTTTTATCCTCAATAAAAAAACACACCTATTATCTTCTTTCATAGATTTCCCATCCCCTCCTTGTCTCAAGTTAAGTATCTAGGAGTAATCTTAGACAAAATACTAACTTGGGATCCTCACCTCAAATCAAAAAGAAAGTCTCTAAATTTAAGATCCCATTTACTACGTCCTGTGTTGAAATCAAAACTATGATACCCCAAATATAGGGTTGTGCAAAATCAACCCAAATTAAAACGATTGAAGCTTTTCAGTCAATTTCCCATCGTACAATAACCTCAGCTCCTTGGTATGTTTCTAACTACACCCTTCACAAAGACTTAAACATCGAATCAGTCGAAAACTTAATTAAAATCCATTATAAAAAGTTTCATTTCAAATTATTTCACCATCCAATTACTCTGATTGCAAACCAACACTCAGCCACAATTCCAGATAACCCCCCTAATCGCTTCAAAAAACGATGGTGTCACGACCTCCTAAACTGAAACACCACTCACAGCCCTAACTGTTACACGTCAAAAGGGTCCTATCACTGAATAGTTTCCCTTCACAAGTTTTCAAAGTCACTATATTATTGTTAACCTATTTTTTTATTGTAATATTTTTATGTACAGATTGTAAATGTTATTTTATTAATTAATAAAAAAAAATAAATAAATAAAATAATAATAATAATACAATTCCCGTTAAGGTATCGTTTGCCATAACAATTAATAAAGCACTAAGGCAAACATTTAAGCATATAGGATTTGATTTACATCTAGTGTTTTTCACACGGACAACTATATGTTGTGTTATCAAGATCCAATTGCGGAAAAAACCAAAATCGGTACGGGCAAAGCTGTACATTTATCATATTTATTTAATTTTCTATTTTTTTTTTTTTACTGTAACTCGGTAGCGACGGATAATTCAGCCAGTACTTCATATTGGCCAAAGAAAAATAGTGAAGTTTTCTGGAAGCTGTATTTCATTGTTTACCTTAGTATAATTAATTCGATTTGTTTTAACACATTTTGTGATACAATTGATATATTTTAGTTATTATACAAGAACCTTTGTCACCTTGTATATTAAAATAACTTGTATAATCAAAATCTAGTTTCTATTGTGAAATAGAAATAAAATAATTGGTTTAACTAACATTTAAACAAAATATTTTTAAATATACCGCTACCCCTAAAATATGAATCTGTATGCAAAATGTATCCATAAACTTTTTTTCTATGCATTCTCTGCTACACAATTCGTGTATCAAATATACCCATCAAACTGTATATACTCATTAAAAATATATAAATGCATATAAATATTGACTTTACATATAATCATATAAATACATACTCCTTAAATGTACGTGTTTCTGAAAATCCATTATCCAAATGTAATTCATAATAATTTTTCCCTCGAGTATTGGATTTTACAACAAAAATTAAAGAACATTAAAGAACATACCAAAAGATTAATGATGTTCATTATGTTTTGATTGTTATTATAATTATAATAATTTTTTTTCTAATATTAAATTTAAATAATCTTAAAATCCATGGGTTGAGTCAAAAAGTAATATTATTATTCAAAATTAAGCAAGTAATATACACTTAAAAAAATAACAAATTAATGAATTTTAAATTTCACTCCTTATAAACACATTAAATCGGAAAGTTTACTTAACGATGATATATATACAGTTTGTGATTTTGGTGTTAGGGTTTTATCTCATTTTATTCACCATTTGACTTACGTATAATAGTATTATGCAAGTAAAACAATAATACGATGGGAGAAATATGACTAAATAAAGAACACTTATCCTTTGTAAAATACAAAGTTTGCTGATTAACTACGTTATCCGAAGGTAATAGGTATTATATCAAAACATCTATGACTTTGAATTAAAAATAACAATAATTCCATTTAATAAAAAAAAAAACATAAAATACATTAAATTTTACATAGATATAAAGAACATAATATGATGATTTCATTATTAATAATTAATCATATTTTACATAAAATCTGATGGTAATAATTATTATTAACAGTAAATATCAAGTGAAGTATAAATAGAAAATTTAATTTTAAAAGATGTATATCTTTTAAAATAATAAAACTAGATTTATTTGTACTCCAAGAGTTTACAATTTAATTTCGTCTTCAAGCCTCACAGAGATTTTAATCCAGACTTGAATATAACAAATTTAATTAACGTAAACAGCTAAACTTAAAAAAAAAGTCCTTAGGATTAATATTGAAAATAGTTTAGGGACGAGAAGTAAAAGTTATACTCTCCACTTAATCCATAACAAATAAGTACTTAAGTTCATCTCATGGTATAGTTTATCCTAATAAGATTCATTAGTACTTGTAAACTATTGAGTCTCCCTAAATAATTATCCAATTATTAATTGACAGCCAGTAATGTAGATTTATTTATTTTGAGCAAGTCAAGCCATAAAATCGGTAACGCCAACTGACCAATTTCAATACACTGTTATAATACAACATGTAATTTGGTTTTATAAGTAATGATCAGGGCTCGTAAGTTCATCCATTTGCGTATTTTTTTACTAAATTGGAAAACTTGCAAAAAGATACAAAACCGTGTCATAATAATGATATAATAGACTAAAGTTTAATAAAGTATATTTTTGCATGTTTTGTATGAATTGGCATACTTGGCATATAGTTAATTTTTTTGAGTTATTAGCGCATATTATGTTATGTAAATTCAACAAAATCATTTTTCGCGGAAGTTAAAAGTTCGCGCATAGTATAAGATTATTAATATATATAAATACACATTTTGAATTTTTTGTTGCATATTTGAACACATATTTTATCAAATGTTAGAGAATTATTGCAATTATTGCATTTTGTGTATTTTTCAGTGCATGAACTTACGAGCCCTGGTAACGATAATCAATTACTAATACGATCCTTGTATACGTCAAGAAATGGTGCACCTAACGATATGTTGCAAAGTGAAACTTTGGAGCCCCTAATAATGCAAGTGGCTGCTCGGCGGATAAAAATTAAAAATTGAATTTTTTCTCCTATATTTTATTATAAACATCTACGTATAATTTAAAATGAGATATTTTTGCTATAATTATACTGCTATTGTCATTGTTATTGTTAATATACTGTAGAATATTACTACGACTAAATAATAAATGGTGGTCAAGAATAGTGTTTCAATTATCCAATTATATTCCTATTTATAGAAATCGTTATCGTAACTCGACGAGCCATTGTCAATGAGAGGAGGGGAGTAATATCACGGGGACAGTTACTACTCGTATTAACAGTAATTAAGCTTAGGTTAAGAATTTTGTAAATGATTTTTTATAAAGAGCTCTTGAAATATTAATACTACTGTTTTTAATTTATAAATTTATATTTAAAAAAGTTAGTTTAAATAATTATTTTTAATTTTATGAAATGATTAACAATATAATAGTTTAGATTACATTATAGAAGGGGAAAAAGCTGTGAACCTTAAATTTTTTAAATCTATTTACAATTTTGGTTAGGAGGCCCCCTTTTATTTTTAACTTAAGAGCTCCCAAGTGTTTAGTTATGCAAGTGATTTCAAGATAGGTACTACAGTTAATAAAAATAAAACAAAACTTTATTGAAAATTACCATGTATTTTTGTATAAAGCGTAGCTATATCGATATTTTATTTTCATCCTCTCATTAATACTCTGAATATTTTAACCATAAGTAAGTTAGATTTCAGACACTTGCAACATTTTATTATATAGAACACATTGAATAGCAAAATAATTTATTTGATATTTTAGTAAGAACAATGGTACATAATTCGTGTGATGATAATTCTAATTATCATTCGTGAAATTTGTAATCTGTCTAAAAAAATTAAAACCTTTAAATATCAATAATAAAATTGAAGATTTTTATCATAACTTAAATTAACTCTTAACTTAAGATTGAACAAAACTATTAAAAATGCTGCGCTTATAAAATATATTCTCAAAATTAATTTTTCTGACATTTATACAAAAAAGTTAGAACTGTTATAAACTACGAAAATTTACTAAAGTTTCAAGGAACAAAATACATAATGTACATTACAAAAGTTCACAATATAAATCTTAAATGTTGATTGGGTTGATGGTTATATTCAACAGCTAATACCTAAACCAATGTTTACAATTTAATTAAAAAGTTCTGGTCGGATACAAACTTTAGTAAATGTGTATTCATTGGCTCGATGGTCAAGCCTGAGCTTACATACATTTAAGTCTAGAAATGAAAAGCATTATGATGTAATATAAATTACTCGTACTTAAACGTAAATTTATATCATAATTATTTTAAAGTTTGAAAAATCTTTTTTAAAACATATCTCACACAAAAATACAAAAAGTGTTGGATAAATAGTAATATTCAGGAGAGAGTATTTATTAAAAATGAAAGGAATAAAATACAATTTTACATAAATGTTTATTATTGATATTCATCGATAAAAATATTAGATTATGTTTTATTTACTATCAAACTAATTTGTGTAAATTAATTACACATAAATAATATAAATTATATTATTATTAATACTCATTCAAATTAATGAAAATATTTGTTCTTTCATAATAATTATCATTTGGTTGTTGTTTCTCCAATAATTATAAAGACAAATACTGTGATGAAAAGTAATGAATTAAACCGTAAGTTATATAAAACACAAACATTACCCCAAAAAATATTTTATTTAAGTTTAATATTATTGTAATTTTTTATGTTTTAAATTGTAAACAGTTTTGCTATGTTTGATTTTAAGTTAGATTAAATTATTTATATCTCTAACTAAATATAGTAATAAAACAACTGCAGTAGCATCTAACCTCATAAAAATCAAATATTAATTTTATTATATAACTATATAAAAGAAAATAAAAAAAATTGTGAATAGATATTTTAGGAACATTTTTTATTTACTCCTTATATAATAATGTATAATATATTCTTCCTCTCCTACTTCTCCTTTCTCCCAACTATTTGGGACCAGCCACCCTTGTCCTAATCCTAATAATATAAAATATATAATAATTTTTATTCTTAAGACCCTTTCACTCATTTTTCAAAAATCCTTTCTAACATAAACCGAATAATTATTTATTGAGTATTAAATTATGAAGTGATACACAAACAACCGTAAAAATTAGCAAATCCAAAACAAAAATTATTACGTAAATACATTTATTAATAAAAAATGTATCAAATGTTTCCATAGTAACGTATTAAAAAAAGAGCTGATGAAATATAAAAAATAAAAGTAAAAAAGATTATTTTAGTCTATTTAAGTATAAAAATGTACACTAAAAGCTTTATGTCTTAAATTTCAATAAAAATGTATATTTATTAAGTTAAATATAATTATCAGTACATTGAATTTGTTTTTATCGCTTATAATTATAAAGCAATTTCCAAGAAAGAATATGAAATATAAGCATATTTTAAATGTTAATAATTTTTGTTGATAAGACATTTCTTTAAATGAACTCGAAATATATAGTTATTTACAGAGTACAAGATATTTTTGCTTTAAATGTCAATTTTATTAATTTCGACTTCAAATATCAACATAATTAGTACAATTAGTACATTTCTTATTTTGTTATACTAACCTTCACACTAAAATATTACATAATTCGATCTTAATATCAATATTGAATATATTTTAAGAGAACCTTTAAGTTGAAGTTATCTCGATTTCATTACTTATAAACCAGGTTATTAAATACATTTCAACATAATCAACAATGTATTATACGTTGATGTTCATTTAATATGAAGAATTTAATGTTTCCCATTTATTAAATAAATTAAATTTCAAAAATAAACAATAATTTTCACATATTTTTTTATTTATTTTTTTTTTTTATTAAAATATTTTAGTATTTGAAACTATTATATTATACATTTGTACGGTACTATTTAATTGAATAATAAAAAAATTTAAAACTGGCCTTATTATTAAGATATTATTATTTAGTTTATAAATACTTGTAAATAAATGATATATAGAGATTTTATTGACTTTGTATGTACCTAATGATTAATTTTTAATTCGAAACCAATAATTGGTTAGGTTTAGATAATGATTTTGAGATAGCTACTCATATCATAATGCAGTTCAAAAAACATTTACTGGAGTAAAAATTAAAGGTTGTATATTCTATTTTTGTGTCAAGCTTTATGAAGGAAAATGCAATCAAACAATAATTTTCAACGATCATATAATGATAATCAAAACAAAACAGGACAGTTGATAAAAATATTTTTTAGATTACAATTTTTACAAGTTACTGACCATGTACTACATTCGGAGATTTCATTTTTAACAACTACATCAAAGAACAGTTTCCGATAGAAGTTAGGACCCATCCAATCAAAAAAAATACAACTACAAGGACTACAAATGGAACTGAATGATTTCATCAAGAATTTAACTCTGAATTTTACACTTATCCATTTGGTTATATGGTTATTGATGTTATACGAAATATTCATAATTGAAAAAAAAAACAAGTTATAATTGTAATAGTTTAGTTTTTGACTAAATTGTATTTATTTGTAGGATCTCTTGTTTAAAAGTTGAGAAGAATTTTTAATAGACGGAGAATCATATTAATAGTAATATTTTTTAAATTAATATTTTACATTTTTGAAAATATTTTATTTTAATTAATAATAATAGGGCTCTAAATAATAAATGTAATATTTTTGGATACAAACATTTTCAAAATGGTGCGGTTTTAACATATTAAATGTGTGCGGTTTTAACCTACCAAAGATGTGTGGTTTTGTTCTATATTGTGTCTCAAATATACGGTTTTAGGAATCAATGCTGAAATTGGACCTATTATATTTAATTTGTTTATTTCGGACTTTCCATAATCTTCCCTTTCTAGAACAGCATTTTTTTCCCGACGACACAATTGTGACTCCACGGAAACTGACCAAATAATAGACGCACTTCATAATCACCTAAATAAAATATCTCTCTGGTGTAAAACGTGAAAAATTTCAATAAATCCTTCAAAGAGCTCAGGTATACTCTTTTCACTCCAACGTAGCCCTACATCTCAACAATTGATGTTCAATAACAAACGAATCCCCTGGAAACCTACAGTCTAGTACTTAGACGACAAAGGGCTAACATAGTTGCCCCACATTTCTTCGATGAACCAACAAGCGTATCAACAATTAGTTATACATGAAGTAAGTGTGCTCAAACTCATCTAAATAAGATTCAAATATTTCAAAATAAAATACATCGCATAATAACAAACACTTATTTGTTCGTCAGAAATAGGTCATTACATAAAAATCTCCAAATCACATATATCAACGATTATATATTTAAAATACAGCCACAAACTTCTGCAACACATTAAAAAATTCATCTGAAGCACTATACTAAAAATTATATATTGGACCCATGGGCGCCGCGAGAGAGGTGCCAGGGGGTGTACATTCACCCCACTAAATTTAAAAAAACAAAACAAAATTTAAAAATTTAAGATAACGGTTATTATAATCATTATCAAATATCCCAGTATCCTGCATTACATGTATAATAATAATAATAATAATAATAATATATAAGTTTATTTTGCCAATAAAATATTATAGTTTAACAAAACAAAAAGTACAAGGAAAATAATATAATATAACAGATAGATTTAAATTATATTGGCTTACTTCTAAAAAGTTAAAAGCTTGTGCTAAAAAATGAGAGTTTCTTATAACATTATAGTATATATACGATAAATTTAGATTTTATAATAACATAATAAAAGTTAACTAAATAGTAAAAATAATAAAATAAAATATAAAAGAAAGGAAAGGATTTATAAATCATAATTAAGTGTAACATTATCAAACTGATTAAGTTTAATATATAATTTTAATGAGTTAATATTATTAAAGTTAAAAATATTTAAGTTTAATTTACGACACAACAATGTACATTTGTAAATAGGACTCTGAGATGTTATAGTCCTATAAAATTTAATAGAATTTAAATTAGAATTACATTTATTTCTAGTATTATAATTATAATTTATGGTATTCGGACAATGTCTGTATTTATATACAAGTGAAAGTAAAGATTTATAATATAATATGAATATGCATTGTACATTAAAGTCAATGTATAACTGATTTGTTGGGTATAATAATGGTTTCGAGTTAATAACTTTTATTAAACTATTAATAGTTGTATTTAACAGAGTCAAATAATCTTTATAGGTACCATCCCAAAAAGGCAATCCATAGTAAACTAAAGATTAAACTAAAGATATATATATATATAATTCTCAGGTGTTTAATAACTAAAACATATTTTAAGCTTTTAAAATTATAAAATAGTTTTCTGATAGTACTTACCAATTTATCTACATGATAATTCCATTTTAATTTTTCATCAAATATTAACCCTAAATATTTAGTATGATTTACTCTTTGAATATGTTGACAATTACACGATACAATTTTATTTTTACAATTTATGGAATGTGGACATATAAAAAGATTATGTATGTTAACTGAATCCTTAAAAATCCTTAATGGAAAATCCTTAAAAACGAATTAATTTAACAGATAATTATTATTTTTTATACTGAATCTTAAGTTAATAGTAATTCGAGTATTATTATAATCCATTATTTAATTTTGATTCATTTCGATAAAAGTGCATATACATTTTTTAATTAATTATAGATTTAAGGAGTTTGAATTATCATTTTGCAATAATTTTCTAAGTAACTCGGTGATGAATCGATAATTGTTGTCTTAGTGTTTTTTAAATGCTATTTTCAACCTAATTACATGACCAACACATTAGAATGATAGGATGACTAAAATACAAATGACTTAAACAGCATTAACTTAAAAATTATCGTGTCAATTATCTGTTGGAACCCATCTATGTAAAATGTGTGTAATGAGATATCAAAGAAGATTTTGCTATCTATACATTTCACGAAGATAACAAAGCCATCGAAAATGCGATTTCAAAGTATAAACTTAAAATAAAAATAACACACTAATACTATAATAAATAAATAAATTCAAACCATTTGTACATAATGTTTAAGGTTGTAGCGAAACAAGTTTATTGCCTTATATTTATATTGTAAATTATACATTATTCAAATTATTAATCATTTTTGTACAAAAATCAATTTACAAATATGTAATTATTAAATCTTCAACGATAAAATTGTGTCTATTATAAAATCTGTTAAGAAAATAAAAATTTTCTTCGACCAAATAAAAATTATTAATATTTTAATCATATATTATGTTTCTGTCTTTAAAAACTTCCTACGCAATTATACAATCATTTAATTTTAAGCTAAAATTATTTAATATAAATATAAACAAACATATAAAAAATTAGATTTTAAGTACTAGCATTAAAAATAAAAAAACCTATGTTCGTTTTCGTTTTAATTTAAGCAAAGAAAAGATTTTCTTAAATAAGTTTTTGTATGAACATCAGAGTATTTTTAAAATTATTAAGACGCATTTATTTTTCTATCAAAATATTTGCATCATACTATTTAATTCCAACAATTTAGATTTAAAAATTCATAGTTTTATACTCTTAATGTTGGTACATGAAAAAGTAACGATGAAGTACATTTTAAATAATCCTATGTATTTTAAATAAATATAAATTTATATTTTATATCTATCAAAATATATATTATGGTTATTTTTTAAAATATATTTAGCAAATTTTGAATTAAGGGCAGTCTTTTTAAATTTAATTTTAGAAATGTGATCTTTAAATCTTATTTTAAAATGTATATTTGTCTTAATTATATAAAATGTATTATAATTATATTAAAGTTTTTATTAACCAACATTTTCAAAAAAAAGGAGATTTTTTGTAAAGTTTTTTAGTTCTATTATGTCTAATTAAATTATTATAAGTTTTAAAACCAGAATTTTCAAAATAAAAACTAGATTTTGTAAAAATGTATTCAATTATATATATCTCAAAATTCTACATATTAGAAAAATTAATTATCAACATTTATATAGAATTAATACTATAATTTAATTTTGTAAGCATTTCTCTTATTCTATTTAATTTTAAAATCACAGAAAAAAGAGATATTTAAATTAATAATATGAATAAGATATTATTTAAAACTTGTTATTTTCGTAGAATGTATGAGATTAATATTTTATGTCTATTGTTATTTTTATTTTTTTATTAAACCTGAAGGAATATTTAGAGTAAATAACTAATTTTTTACATTAATCAAATTTAGTAACATGAATATAATAAACAGACATAATTATACAATAGACTTTACTATAGTACCTACAATGACAATAGAATGTATGATAATATAAAACTATTTAAAAATAATATTTAACCTAACGCGAGAAGAAGAATCTTCCAGCAAAAAAACTCGCAGTCCACGAAGAGTTAAAAATTGGATGTTTTAATCCTCAAGATAAAATGTATTGTGTAATGTATTATGTTTTTAATTAATTTAAAAATATAAGTAATAATAATAGTCAATATGAGATTTAGTGGATTATGTTCATGGTTGGTTTTATTTTTTTTATTGATTTTTATAAAATTAAAGCACATACCCAATTATTGTTTATTGTGGAATACAAATTAATTAATAGTAGTAAAATTGAGTCCTATATTGATTGTGTAAGTTATATTTTTATAATTAATTTGTGCCAATTCAATGCATCAATTGGAATTTGTATATGATAATGATGAGAATTTTTAACAAATACTCAGTATAATTTTTCCTCTTCAGTCTGGTATGTTAATCCATTATTTACTAAATTAATATTCTAAACCCTCATATTTAATTGCTATTAAATATTAAGAGAAATATACTGTTAAATTATTATTACACATACTTAATTTTTTATATTTTTTACATTATCTTGTTATTGTTTTTATTTTTTAAATTATTAATTAATTATATTGATAATCATATAAACATGATAGAAATTTGAAGAGAACCAATAAAGTAGTTATTTAGGTAATAAATGCTTAGTTGTTTGAGTATAGCAAGCAAATGGGCGATATTTGCGTACATTTAAACTTTTTTACGACTCGTTTGCGTACAAATGTCCCACTCAATTCCGCACATAAATTTATAATACCTTTGATAAATTACCCAAACATAGGATTCGTTTGCGTACATAAACTTTAGCAAAAGTTTTTACATTGTACATTTTTTATTGAGCCATCCAATCAACAGATTAATTGATTTTAAAACACAAAACTCACTAAACTCATAGTTTCCAATATTAAAACGTTTCCTTCTACGCGTTTCAAAAACATTTAATATGTGAATATCCATAGTTCTACAAGAAATAAAATAACTAAAGTACTGGAAACTCGTATAGTATCACACGTTCAACTAATCAATAGGCATATAGTAAAATTATAACTCAAAATGTAGCCGAAACTTCGACACACCAGTTAATCAAAAATGTTGGTTAAGTTTAAAAACTTATCAAAATATTTTAGACAAATCGTATCATAAAGCACTGCGAGTTACAATAAAAGTCTATATTGGTAATGAAATTTAATAGTTATACGCAAACGATTCGTCATTTTTCAGGTCAAAATTTGTATTAGCTGGTTTTCATGTTTTTCATTGTACTCAAATGAGTTGTCAATTTCCAGGTCAAAAATTGTGTACTGTGAACAAACGAGTCACACCTGTGTGAATAGTATTTCAAAATCATAACATAAAGATGTAAGGTTTCTTTTCTCCTGTTTTTTTTTTTTTTTAAAAAAAAAAAAAAAGCTCAATTAACGTTTTAACTATTAATCAATACAAAATATGTAAAAAAAATGAATTGCTAATTTAAAAAAAAAAAATTACTTTGTACCTAAACCAAATTAAGCAAACGGAATATATGTATGAAAATATAAAATCTATTACATACTTATTAGTACTTATAATTCGGGAATCATTTTTGTAAGTATAACTCTGTGTAGATTCTTGTATTATTTAGAAATAAAATAATATTTTTATGTAAGTAAAATAGCTTCGTATTCTGCTCATTGAAGCTTGTAAATTTAAAGTTCTATATAGGTTAGGTTAGGTTAGGTTAGGTTAGATAAATAAATGGGGACAAATAAACATAGAGAGTTAAGTAAATAAATCAAACAAGCGTATGAATTATATTATGTTTAATACAAATCATTACAAGAATTAATATACAGAGGTGTTCAGTTAACAAAGAAATAAACGATGTCAAAAAAATACTTATTTCTAAATAGTATACTTGAAAAAAATCAAATTATTTTTGAGATCTAAGTATTATTTTAGTATTAAGTATATGTTAAAATGCACAATTATTGCTGAAACTGTAATTTAACTAAATCAAAGTACCAATATTCTCATGTATATAAATTATGACATAGTTTTTTATAAATTTAAATTTTGAAACTTATTAAGATTCGTTCATTTTCATCAACCGTAGTTAATGTATTAGTATACAAAAATAAAAATGACTATAAAATTTTAAATCAAAATCCAAATTTTACAATATATAAACATACAAACTATATACTTTATGGATATTAGAGTAAAGCAAATTAAATATGTTTATAAGAAAAGTTTTGAAGTAATACACACGAAGTAAAAGAACCGAGCAATGTAATATACTCATTATATGGTTGAAATCGCATTTTATACATTAACGAATTTGATGTGGAGGGGGGGCGATGGGGGCAATCTCCCCTCCCCGAGAATTTTTAGACCAAGACCATTTTTATATAATAAATGGGTATTTTATTAAAAAACAAAAATTATGATTTATTTTATAATATTATTACATTTGAAAATGTTTCAAATTTTAAACTAATTTAAATAACACAATACGCTAAATTTTTTATAACGTTTTAATTGTCAATATCGGTAAACGGAAAATTTTCCAAACATTTAAATGTGTATAACGTTTAAACGGTTAAATTGAATAACGTTTAAATTATTTATAAGTCCCATAACGATAAATAATATATATTATTTTGATTGAAGACCCAGTCCATACTTAGTGAAAAATTAGATAAAACACAAGCGAAACTTTCAAAACACAGATAGGTGTTAAATAAGAACTACACAAAAGACTATTCTAAGTGGATCCGGTATTAGATTAAAAAAAAAAAACCACAAATATTAAGGATTCACATGATATAAATATTACCAAAAATTTTACTTATAAATTTTGAGCCTGAATTAAAGAAAAAATTTGAATCCCCCCCCCCCCTAGAAGTAAGTCTAAATACGCCCCTGATTTTATATATTCATGAGTACAGAAGTAATAATTATTTCTAGAACAGATGTACCATATGCCCAAAATGTTTATCAATGATAAAATAATCGAAAAATCGAAATTTGAATTACATATACTCAAAAATATGAGATCTGAGAAAGAGTATGTTAATATTAAAATTACTCGAGTGAAATGATTAGGATAAATGTCGAAATTGGCTGATAAAATATATCATTTATATCGATTAATTCTTACGATGACAAAATAAATATATTTCTTAATTATTTTCAAGTACATATAAAATTAAATATGTTTATATATAATATTATTAAAATATTTCATTATGAAATTATCCATGGACGAATTAATAACGTATGTATTATACTTAAAATTATTTAGAAAATTTAAAATAATTAATTAAATTTCGTAGTGTTATATTTTCTAATTAGTGAACTGAAAAAAGTAATTTGAGATCATATTATAAACCAGGGACAGATCCAGAGTCAGGGAACTGTGGGTCAAGCCATTTCAAGAGGCCATTTATTAGGAATGAAATTGAATTAGAAATTAATATCTTGTAAAAAAAAAAAAAAATATGCTCATAAAAGTGTGTAAGTATATTTATATTATTTATATTATTTTAGAATTAGTGATACCACCGATAATGACTTTACGATTAATAAATATAATCTAATTTTATCAGCGCAACAAACGTACGGAATAAAATATGATTTACTTAACTTTCTACTAAAACGATATAATTTAAAATATAAATTATGAATTGAAAAATTTTAAATTTTGATATATACATGGCATTCATTTTTCAAGTAACTCCGATGGGCCAACTGTCCAAGAGTCCAAATAAAGGTCTAAAAAGAGAAAAAAATTTCCAAGAGGCCAATTTTGTTAACAAATATTAACTATGGGTCAGCAGACCCCCTGAACCCCCCTAGATCTGCCCCTGTTATAAACTATGTTCATTTCAAAGTCTAATCCCCATTCTAATATCTAATAATAATAATACGTTTAAATTGTCTTACCACATACAGATACAGTCTCATCTTGTGCATGAAAACAGTCCGGTATACCATCGCATACTTGAAATTCTGGTATACAATGTGTGTCATCACAATGATACACTTTATGAGTGGCATTGTCGAGACACAAATCGGACACTAAACATTGATTACCTGTCACAACCAAATAAACAAATTAATTCAAAAAGCAAAAACATGATAATCGCTGTAAATATAGGTTTATTTATAATAACATTAATATTACAGTACAAATGTAATCTGATGGTACTAAAATATTTATTAACTACCCACAACTTGGTGAAATTAATTAAAAAAATAATAATTGGTGTTAATTAATATGGATCTGAAAACATTTGATTAAATTCCATTTCATAACCTTCAATAGTTAAATTAATGACAATTTTGCTTAAGACGATTTTTATCAATAATTTATAGATTTATAGAATTAATAATAAAAAAATAAAAAATTATAAATATTTTAGATTGTATATAATTTAAGTTAGATTATAAATGCCATATTTTGTCAAAATGATTAAGCTAACTTACAAAAATAACATTTATTTATGAATGTATAAATACTCTGAATTATTCATAGTAAAAATAATAAATAAAATAATTATTATTGCGTGCTATACTTTAAAGGTCTAAAAATATTTTAATCAAATATATGTATGTATTTATTTATAACAAAAAATCATAATTATCAATCAAAACTATGTTTTCATAAATACTAAAATACTAACTTCTGGAAGTACTATATATTTATTAGTTTATTTTCAAAAGTTATTTATCTAAAACATAAACTTTACTTTCAGGCACGTAACCTGACATATTTCTATAAGGGGGCCAACATTTTTTGGCCCCTTTTTGTAGTTGTATTTATCAAATGTGCGTTCGATATCCGTATTTAAAATTCCTAGTTTTCAATCTATTAATTCACGTACTATTGTCTTATCTCAAATTATTAAGTGACGAATTTTTATAAAATAGAATCTCAGAATTTAATTTTTGTTATACGATCGTTAATTATATAGAATGAGCGCATGTAAACTCCGCCACAAGTACCATTTTTTATTGCTAACTCCTACTACTGTTAACTAGAAAAATAAAACAGGTAAATTGGGTTCATGTAAACTTCGCCACTAAAAGAAATCATGTAAAATGTAATACATGTAAACACTGCCAGTGAAGAAAATCGAGTAGTAGTATAAAATTAATATGATATATTATTAAAAGTAATACGTAATAAGTAATAATAAGTAAATATTATTATTATATTATATAATATCGTACCTCCATTTTATTTCACCATCTGGTATATTTTATATTTTGATTATATTTGTAGTTAGTTGTTAAATAAAACCAATAAATTACCTCGTTGACCAGTAATTAATTTTATATTATTACTTTGTTACGACATATTTCGTTCAATATAAAATATACACGAAGACACACAGCTACGAATGATTATGTTCGTCAAAATATACTTTATGTATACCTTACCTACTACCGACATCATCAATGGAAATACTAATTTAAAATAAAATGAAAATAAAATTATTAATAAACAAATCAATGTGGATATATATCTACCTTGAAATGAATGGAACCGAGTAAATTTGTACAAACAACTTAAAGATTAAGCATAAGACAAAGAATCATGGTAAGAACATTTATTGTAAATCTATCTACGGGTTGAATACTAAAAACAAAAAAAAATTCTTAAAAAAAAAAAAATATATCATGATTTGTATATTTTTTAACATGAAATAAATCAAAAGTGCGTTATATAACTAATAAAACTGATAATGAATGGATAATTCTAATATAACTAATGTACAATAAAACATAATATTCTAAATGGTCATAAATTTCCAGCAGAATATAAGTTAACCTAATAATAAAATGTATTATTTAAATTCTTATATCTATTTAAACACAGATATTTGTAATTCGTATGCGTAACTGTTATGAGCAATTAAACGATCCCCTTATTTCAATCATATAGCCTAAACTAGTACAATCGTGAGGAAAACTTTAACTTATTTGTACAAATTATTTTAAAATAACTTTATAAGTAACAGAATGGGAGAAAAGGACACAGGATCACGATTATTGGAGGTCGGTGACAGTAGCAGCCAAAACCCTTTCAAAATTGAGAAGACTCATAAGCACATACAAAGAAGATTTTAAAATATAGATATGTTACAGCACAAATAAACTTCGAAATAAATATTTTAGTATGAATAAGAAAAGTAATATAAATATTTTATAATATTAACAGGAAAGCTCAAGAGTATTTTGTTTTATTTTGTCGAAATAAATTTTTTTGAGGAAATATATCCTTAATACCTATCCTAATACCTTATTATTTATTTATTGATTGAAAAGTAAAAATATATTTCTTTATAAATGGTATAATTTATGATAAATACTCTATATTCATAAGAGGAGATATTCAATTTTTTTAAAATAATAAATTATTTTAATTTAAATTAATTATAAAATATACCTGCAGCAATTAAAATACCAAAACTCACATAATTTCGCAAAATATTTTTAAAATATAAATTTCAATAAAGATGAATGATGTAATGAAGATATTATGGATTTAACCTATTTTTTAATCCAGTGTACCTATTAGTTAAAATAATACTAATAATTATTCTATAATAGCAATTATAATGTTTTCCTTTTAGGTATTTAGACTCATTTTTTCTTAAGAAAATATAAGTTTTAAAAGTTCCATCATTAGAGACTGATACTTGGATACTAATAATAAAAATTGATTACATATTCATATAAGTCCTTTTATTGTTTTCCTTCTTCAAAAATGTATAGAAATAACTATTGCTATTATTTCAAACTTAACGAAACAGTTCAAGAAACAAACTACAGACAAGCTAAAATCCTGTAATTTCATAAATTAATTTTTTTCGAGCAAAGTTATTTTATTCATATTATTTATATAATTAATTAACTTTTTTACTATTTTAATATAAAAATACGAGTATGAAATTTAGTCAGTTATAATTTAGACACCTACTAAGAAAGGATTTGTCAAAACTCAACCCCTAAAGGGGTTAAATGGGTCAAAATATGTAAAAAAATGATAAACAATTTATATTTTTATATGCACCTTGGTCAGTACATTTGCTACAATTATTTAAGTAGTAATTTTCTAGACTATTTCATAAATATATTACAGATATGTTGTTTATTATACCTATCTGTCAAAGTTAATATAATAATACATTTAATAAAACCACTTATAGTTGATATCTCTCGGATATATATTAATGCCTATACTCAACACTTTATCGACAACATATATAAAATTGTTAAAATAAAAAGTTATACGTAGATATCACAAAAAACTACACACGGGCGAAGCCGGGTTATTCAGCTAGTGCTTATAAGTGAAGTATGGACATGTGTGTAAACATGTAGACATGTGACCAGGGCCGGATTTAGGAATATAGGGTCCCTGGGCCCACCTTTAGAAGTAGAATTTATTTTTAATGATATTTAATTATTATTTATTAATATTTACATATTATAGTAAAATTACATTTTCATTTTACTATAATTAGATATATATTAAAAACTGTAACAACATAATTTTCATTAAATAGGTACGGGACATAATAATACCATTTACCTAACCGGGATAATTCAGCTAGCATGTAATATAAACGCATATAAATTATTCAAATTGTGTACATTATACTTCTATATAAATACCAAATGTAAATCAATAATGTTTAAAAACTACCGTAAAATATTTTTTACTGTTAACCATTCTTGTGAACCACATTTTTTTTTTTTTTTACAGCAAAAATAATCGCTTTGAAAGTGGAATACAATATATGTTTGTCTTAGGAGTCTACACAAAGAATAACAAACGTTTGCCTCGATCGTAACTTTTATATTTTTATATAATGCGCTGAATAAAAATAACATGAGTATGAAACGTATTCTTGTCATGGAAAGCTAATCAAATTCAAATACCATAATAAATATTTCATCTTTTTACCACAAAATCGATATTTCATTATTGAAATATAGTTGTATAAATATTACAAATTTGAGATTCTAGTCATAATGCATGAGGTAAAATTAATTTATTGGATTGTAAGGATCAGATTTTATCTGTTAGCCATTTCTTCTGATGCCAAATAATTTTGTAATATGATTAAAATTATTTTAATCATATTACAAAATTATTTTTTAATTTCAATAAAATATTAAAAAATCATAAATTATTGTATATACATAATAAATAATATAAAATTCATAGAAATCCTATGTAGAAACTATTCAAAATACTTATATTACTAAAAAATAAGATATTTAATATTTTAAAAAGTGTATTCATACTTGTATACTAAAATGATATGTTTTAATAGTTTAATAATAATAAAGTACATTTTAATACCATGTTTTATATTTTTCGTACCTTAATATTTAAACTTAATTCATTTAAAATCTGGTTTAAAGCATTTTTTTAAAAAACATTTTAAAAAGTTAACACTATACTGCAATTATAATCATTTCAGATTTAAAGAAATGGAATGAAAAGGTCAAAATGAGCGTGGACATAAAATAACTTCTCTACTGTCTACTATTAAATTTTGAACTAAAAGTATTTATTGTATTATAATTTGTTGATGCTACTATTATATAAGTCAACTTTTCCAACTTATTTCATTCAATAAACATGCGATTAATAGGACTAAATTAACCTTAATTTTATTTACGGAACTATATATGATATACTTATTTTTATATCTCAGAAAGTATTAATATCATGTACTTATAATGATTAAACAATCAATTTCACAAACTATCGTTAGTTCATAGATTATTTAGCTTCGTACTTTTAATGTAAAATCAAGTAAAAAATAATTACTTCGAAGAACTTTATTGATTAGTGATTACATACATTGAACATTAAAATTAAAGATTATATTCTAGTATGTAAGTAGTTATTGAGGCATTTTAAAATTTTAGTTGAAAAATGTATGTATTATAATATAAGGTTTATCAAATAATATCTTGAATACTAAAAGTAAAAATCGAAAACCGAAGATTAAAATGATTGAAATATTTATTGAAGTTATGAATCATAAATATTTATATTTATATGTCCAAAATATAAATACATATAAGTATATATTTATGCAAGTTTATTGTATAGTCAATCAATTGAAACAGTTTACTAAAGAACATTTTTTTTTACGAATCATTACCTTATTAAAATCAATATAGTACCTAATACGTAGTATATATCAGTTGATGCACCGTATCAGAAATGTATTATAAGGGCCTATTTACCTATTAGCTAAACATAGTATATCAATGTAAACACAATATTCAAATATAGCACGAGAAATTTTTCCAGGCGGGGTAGAGTGAGGCAAATATTTTTTTTACATGGATTAAGGTTTTTTCAACAAATACTAAGGTTATTTAAATAAAATATAAAAATTTTCGTATCATATAACATCATATAGCTATTATTATTTTCGTGACATACAACCACAATTAGATGAAAACGAAAAAATGATAATAAATTATAAGTGAATAAGTAAAATAAATATATACAATTATATTTTACAGAGTCTATCGAAAAACTTAAAACACAAATCTTAAAACATACGAAAGTATTTACATAAATTACAAATTTTTAAAAAGTATATTTCATAAATTTATTGATGCAGCCTTTTAAAAATTATGTTTTATGACTTTATTATATCATAAATATTTTTCAGTGGTGAAGCTGTCGCGGGGGCTAATCTGTTTTCTTGTAGGGCTAGAGCTCCTCCTTGCCTTCTCTTGGCGCCATGCCAGACTATATTTCTTTTAAATACTTTATTCTTAAAATTATTTAAGGTAAAAGTAGTGAGGATCCATGACATCACCTATTTTTTTTTTTTTTTTTTAGATTACTCATTCTTTTGAAAACTATAATTTACTGTATACTACATTTATAAGTTATAATAAATAGTTATTGTAGTATACTAGTATGTAATAATTTTGTGAAATAGATATTGATATACGACAAATATATGTTATCTAAAAAAATGTAATTAAACATTAAATATATAAATATAAAATATAAATATATATATATTTTTAACCCGGCATCAGTGGCATCGTTTAAAAACACGTGAGAGGTGGCATCGGTATTTTTGACCGAATAATACAAAATTATACATTTTGATCTAAGAATTATCCGTCAGCTAAAATTTTTCATGTAAACACAATATTTAATTAATATGATGTATATTTTATTTACATGTAATTTTTTGAATTTCGTTTTTTATAATTTTCAAGTAATGAAATAAGTTTTCGACATCCCAAAAATAACCAAATACTTAATAATATTAATAAATAAAAATTACAAATAATTTCATTCATCGATACGTTTATTTGAAATTAAAATTCTGCAGTTTAGAAATAACATGATCAATTGTTAAAATTAAAATAGATTTGATTTAAAAAAAAAATATTATTTTATAAAATGAGTGACTTCACACATATTCGTCCAAATTTTCAGTTTCGCCTAATGCCATGCTTCTAGAACATTCGGGACATGCTGGTACAGTATGTTCTCGGCAGATGGGTGAATTACAATGAATACAATAGCTAAAATTTTAGACGGTACTGAACGGTCAAATGTCAATCTAATCTTGGAAAGCGTAAATGTGCGGTGACTGATAATACCTATTACCTACTGTAAAACAGATAGTATAATATATCTATGGGTTTAGCCACATTGTTTATAAATAGACATGTTATAACTGTGTAAACAATATGTTGACGTCAAAATTAAATATACTAAAACTAAATAAAAATAATTATAAAATCAAGAAAACAATGTTGAACTCATATGAATGAAAATAGTGGCATCGGTCATTTCGACCGTAATTTTATCAATAAACGGTATAAGTTCATGTTAACGATATAAATTTACATTAAAACAAAAAACAACTACTCTTTATGGGTCGAAGAAAAGGTACCGAGTAGAAAAAAGACGGATATGGTTCCAATTATAAATTATTTAAGAAATAAATAAATATATTTAAATATATTTATTTAAGAAAAACCACAGAGACTATTGTATAAAACATTTTCTAAAATATTATTATGAAAGAATATATTTACATTTTCTAGTATTTGTTATTAAAATTAAAAGTTATAAAATTATAAATAAATTTGTAATATTAAAAATTATAATTATGAACCGGTTTTTAAATAATAAATTTATTGTATCATATTCCACAGTAATAAGTTTTTCTTTTTTGATATGTTACCAAATAAATCTAAATGTCACGTAATGGATCGTCTGTCTTGTTTGTTTTTTATAGCCTATTCCATAACTGACAACCGTAAATTTTAAAGCACTGTCTTACACGAATGCTAAAGCTACCTATAGACCTTCGGGTGATTTCACTACCGAAGTAATAAAAGCAACTACAATGCTAATGCACCAAAATCCAGCGAAATGAAATGGAACACAGTGTTTTGAAAAACCTCGTGCTCGATTGGACGACCTTATATTATCAACGGCAAATGCCTTGAATATTCTCAAGAGTCTCATAAACACGATTCTCAAACATTGCATACAAGTGTTAGATCTAAAAAAGTATTTTCCTCTGAATAGTCAAGAAAAATAAATTACAAGTAACATCATATAAATTGACAACAATCTTATAGTTACTATAAGGTTATTATTACATTATAGTTATTTCATCATTTTGGTAATTTATTGTTTTTCACTATCAATATTAAAAAATAAGCACTCATGAAGCACTTTAAACTAAGTTAGCAGTATTTAATTCATAAACCAATCAATTATATTCAACAATTAAATATAAATATGATTATACAATATTATATTATATTATACCATATCCATTTCTCATATTGTTATTTATTTATTAACTTATTTTTATCAATTATTTTAAATTAAAGGAAACTATTCAAGTGTTTACCGCAAAATAATAAAATAAACCTTTTACATTTGATAATAATTGTTTACATATAAAAATGTACTAACATTTTACTCGTCTGACAACGGACAAGTCCGTTTTCAACCAAAACGAAAATTCATATAATACATTTAAAATAATAAAATAATTATATACAATGTTTGATTATGATGGAAATTACTATAGTAAATTAATGATGATTTAGAATTGTACTCGCATAGCGAAGTTTTAGGTTCACATACCATAATTCTAGTTTGTGAGTGGAGCCGGCAGGCGTAACGAGCGAAGTCCTAAAATTTTTAAAATTAAAGTTCCGATTTTTCGAAAAAAAAATGCAAACAATTTTTACTATGATAAGAGATCAAAACTAGATACAAAATATTAATATTCTCTTTTATATAAATATTTCAATAATTATTGACAACAATTGTATATCATTGTTTTAAATTTATTATATAAATTTTTGTTTTGGTCAAAAATGGAATCAGCTTATTTTAAATTTGATCGAAAAGTGAAGGGTACGTTTTTGGTCGAAAACAGCCATGACCCTGACAACATATATCAGTATACATTTAGAATGTAAATATGCTTATAAATGTGAAAAATGACGTTTTAGTACTTTGAAATGTTTATAGTAAAATAACTAAATGTAATTATAAGTATCAACAATCTGTTGAAAAATTTTGTGGAATTAATTCAAATAGTTAAATAATTTGTCCACAATTTAAAATATAATATATTAAATCTTATTTTTCAATAATGCATATATAGGTACAACATTAAAACACTTACAAAAATCCAAAGTAATAACTTGAATATTAAGTATGTAAAAATATTATAACATTTAATAATGTAATTTATACATTTTTGACACATTTCCGCAATTATTATGTTATATGATTCACTAGTTTATGAGAATGAACAAGAGCTATATCAAATGTTTTTCTAAAATTCTTTTACATTTAAAATTAGAGGTAAGCCACTCTGAGTCTAAAAAAAATCTTAAAGCTAAAATTTTTAAATGTAGGTACAAGTTAACCAAAACGAACTTTTACCATATGTTGTAAACTAATTTAAAATAAATTATATTTAAAACCATAATATTTATGCACATAGTTCATTGAAATTTTACTTATTTAAATTTCAAAAACGACAGGAATGAAAAAATGTCTTTAATAAAAAAATACTTGTAAATACAAGTATTTTTTTTTCTTATTAAAAATTAAACATTGGTAATTTTGTTTCTAACAGAATGTTTTTACTAGATAATAAAAATGTAAAAAGCAACCGAATATTGATCCTGCTATGAAAAAACTAAACAACCAAGCATCCCCGACTAAACTCTAAAGAACAGATGGGATGTTATATTGCCTGAATCATTTATGTTACTATACTTTTATAAATTATCAATCATTTGTCTAAACTGTTAAAATAAAAGTTTTATCACGTCAACGTATTATCATAGTTCCATTGAAAATACTCGATGGTACCCTAACACATAAATCCTTCCAACTGTCATCTCACGTACTACCACATTTCTTGTGTTCTCGACAAAAACGTACTAAAATTTACAAAAACGTACATTAAAAACAAGTGCGCAAATTTTATATTTTTTAATTAATGTGTCAACAATAGTTGTATAACTTGAGGTATTCATCAATTTTTATACAAACAACATTTTCAGACTAATAATTTTATTACTTATTCCAAATAAACAATTTGTGTCTTATTTACCAAAAATATATGTTTGAATAAATAATTGATTTGATCTATTTATATATATATATATATATAAATGTATTAATAATTTAACATTATTTATTAAAAAAAAATGTATTAACAAAATTAATAACTTACATAGAGTAGATGATGTCGTGGTATTATTTTTCGTTCCAAGATCTCCATTCCCTCTATCAAACGCAATAAATACAAGCAATGGCGTAACCAAAGATACATCGAAAAACAACATTGATATTCCTTTTTTATATGTATATTCTTTCAAATACATAATGGTCCTTTCTATAAATTAATAATAATATTATTAAGTTATTACACAAATAATTTATTTACAATTTATAATATCCACTATACAAAACATCAATGTGTAAATTAATTATTTCTTAAAACTGCATTATCCTATAGCTGCTATGGTTTAAACTTTTTAGCAATTTTAAGACATAAAATTAAGAATTTATTAGTTTTATTATAATAATCACAATTTTTTTAAAACAATACAAGTGAAAAATTCGGTATATACTTATTAGTGTTTTCTTCATTGATGTTCTGTCACTGGGTATCACCACACATATTTCTAAATTAAATTCATCTTGACAATTACAAAGTAATTATTTTAAGGCCCATTAGACTCTAACGGTTGTTAGTGCTACCTATCGTAGATTCCATATAAAAAGTAGTATGTGATACATATCTAAAATATACATAAATTAGATAATGCATCTAAATATCTATCTAGATATAAATATAGGTAATGTAATTATCATTTGAATCATTTTTAAATAATTCCCAGAACCAGACACGAAATATACGATGAGTAATAATAATAATGCATTACGATTATTATTTTTGTATTTTTTTTTTATTTTTTATTTTTTTTTTTTTTTTACTACTACTAACTATTGAATTGAATTGATTGTTAGAAATATTTGAATCTAATAATTTTAAAATATATTATTTATGAAAATATAAAAACAGTCAATTTATTATTTATACCATAGGACCAATTTCGATGGAACTTTAAGTTAAAAATTAGGATAACACAAACAAATTGATTCCATTCATAAAAATTAAAAAATAAAAATAAAGAACAGGTATAAAATACATATAAATATTTATGTTTTCTATGTTAAACAAATTTATATATATTTTCTACGGAAATTGCTCAATAACATGGATATAACCGAAATATTAAAATGAATAAAAAAATTAAGTTAACACGGAACTTCTTTCGTTGTAATAAAGGTATTATCATCATACCCTAAAATATAAGACAAAATCTTGCAAAATTAAAATTCCTTTAATTACCAATACAATTGTTGTATTAAAAAAAAAAAAAAAAGCGGAATTTATGTTTTAATTTATAAATTGCAATCTATACCTTTTAAATAATGTATTTATTTATTAACTTGATTTAATATTTACTACAAAAGTTGTTAAAGGATGAATATTTTCAAAGAACAAACCATATAAGCTCCTTAAAAGTTAAAGTTCTGCAAGAACAAAATACAATTTTATCTTTTTTCAGCGGTACGGTCATATTAAGGTGACTAATCAAATGAATCACATTTTATGACATCTCTTAATTTTAATATTAGTGAAGCTCTATTTTTTAAAAATATATTTTTTTTCACTGCTAACAATCGTAAACATGTTAATATTGTCTAAAAGTGTTTAATAAACTTTTAAATAAATTTAAATAATAACACTAGGTATCCTTTCTTTAAATTAACGTTTGTGTATATATTATGTTATTACCTTGTCTTCTATAATCGTTGTCGTTTGTTTTCAATACTATAAAAAAATGTCTAAGCAAAGAATACATTTACTGTAAATTACAAAATACAAGTATTAAATGAGTAATTTGTAGAGTACTTTTTTATAAATAAGTACAAATTGTACCTATTCGTTTTTTATAAATTCCAAATCAAAATATGAAAATATAATTCAACTAATTGACATAATAAATACTAACATTATATTGAAAAATAAAACCATAAAAAGTCCGTTAATATAGTTATATGATATATAGCTTCGACAAAGTCAAAAAATAAAGATAGAATGACGCGAAATGTAGAAATAGTTAAATTATTTAAAGCGATCTGTACAGAAAGTGGATAGAGAATTTGCGTTTTTTGTCATGTTATTGTTTTTAACAACAAACATTAGGCGTAGTCTGTCTATAAAGGTTTTTTGTCGCATAAAACGAATATAAATAAGCATGTTACTACCATACCAATAATTATTCATAATTGTTCCATATAAAATATATTAGGATTTTAAACTTCAAACAATTGTATATTCATTAAACTAATTTTCATAAACTTATTTATAACAAATTACTTATTACATTGTGTCTCATATACTATGCGTATTTCCATACATCTAATAGTAAAAAAGGTACAACAAATTTGAATGAATGTTATTCTACACTTTCGCAGTGATACATTTTAAATCTAGTGCAAGTTATAAAATAGTAGAAAAATTATTAAAATTAAGTATTATAATTAATTTAATACTATTTGCTATATTTATAATTAATCTAAAGTGAGCTATTTATTTAATCAATATATTTTTCCTTTTCTATTTTCAAATAATAAAGAAATACATTTTATAAATATATTTATTTTGAAAAATTTTTAATCAGCTTAGTAACATAATTTTATAAATATTTTATTTTTATGAGACAGTAAAGTTTAAAAGTTCAAAAGCTCATTTAAAAACAACTGAAATAGTTAAAAATGGTGTGATAATTAATTAAGTATTACAGATCAAAATTAAAATACTTTATATTAAATATCTTCTAATGTGTTATAAATGTTATACAATTATAAAAAGCAATAAAAAACATAATATAGCTTTTTTATGAACATTGATATTTTTGTTATATTCTTCACAGTTGTATTGTTTTTTAAACCACGAACTTTCAAAAAAAAAAGAGTTCTCTATAATCTTGAAGCTTTGTATTAAAATTGTATAAGAATTAACCCTTTAAAAAATAAAATGTATTTATTAAATATTCAACTTATATGCGAAAAAATTACAAAAAAAAAAAAAATTAGATATTTCCTGAAATATTTATAAAATGAAAATTGATTATCCAAGAAAATTTAAATGTGAACAATATATTTATATTAAAATATTTAAGATAAGGATTTTAAATATGTATTTTATTGCACATTTTACTGATACATTTTCACGTACATTTGGGTTAAAAAAGACAAAATACATGACATTATTAATTTTATTACATATTATTGTAGCTATCAAATCCATAAAATGTTCAATTTATATATTATTTCATTCCTACTTTACTAATTTCAACATAAATATTATTCTATTTTATTAAACATAACAATTTAAATATTTTTATTATGACATTTTATATTGAAATTAATTTTTCTAGATCTTATGGAATGTTAAAGGTTTATTAACTATAGTAATATTTTTTTTTATGTGAAAGCTTTTCAAACAATAAAAATGTAACTATAGTTAAACCCAAATTATTTTAATGAATTTAGATCTATAAACATTTCAAAGTATTTCAAGTATTTCAAGTATTTTCAAGTATACAAAAAAAGATTGCAACATCAAATTGATTAAGCAAATGGGGTTTTAATTTTGATTGTTTCTATGTATAAATAATTGTAGTTTAAGACATTTTCATACAAAATTATTTTTTTTGTGTTATAACTTATCTACGCAAAATATTTTGATGAATAAAATTATTTATAAACACTTAATATTTTATATTTATATGCTATGCATAAAATTTAGTACGCAGTGTTTATATTAAATTTAATATAATAAAAAAATGTCACTACTTTCAAATGTTGATGTATCACTTATGTGGCCCACGCAAAATGGTATATCTCATCAAAAGTATTTCTCAAATAAATATTTTCTTTATAAAACTCAAATTTTATAAAGTATTTTGATATTTAATTTAATAAAATATTTAATAGTGTTTTACGTAATGTTTTAAACAGTTATTACATTTTTACCAAATTATCTAAAAAACAATACATTTTTAAAGAAGTATTAAAATTATTAAATATCTATTAATTTATTTGAACAAAGCAGACAAGGTATTAATTTGAGATATCAATATTAATTGGATAGTAAATAGGTTAAATTTTAAGATTGATTATTAGTTAATTTTTCTATTATTAACTATTCAATAAATAAAATTGTATTTCCTAAAACCAAAATATTGAATAAATAAACTGAAACTAATATTAAAATTTAAAAATAATATAAACATTTTATCGCATGATAATGTAATATAATGTAATATATTATTAAATATAAATATTTATATATGTAATATATTTTATACTGTATCGCATCGAAAAAAATACAGTTTACTACATCATTTAAGCACAACTATGTTAAACAATATATAAAACTATATTAATATTTTAAAAGCTATGAGTAAAATATATTATATATTAAACTAAATTGCTTAAATTATTTTAAAATAACAATGTATTGAAAAATAAGATTTCAAACAAAACTATTTTTAAAGTTAAATCATATATTTATTTTTTTGATTTATTAAATTATAACATAACAAACTTGTAAATATCTTTTACTTTTTCAATAATTTGTGAAAAATTCATAAATGAAGAATGAAAAACTATTTGTTTTCTTTAAGTTTAAATAAAAATTCTCAATGAAAACTAAATCAATAAAAATATAGTATAAACGATTAATTTTAATGAACTTAAATACATTAAATATACTGTTGCATATAAATAAATACATACATTATTTAATATTTATAAGTTTTAAATTAAAATAGTAAAATTAACCTTATAGTGTAGAATTATTTATTTATATTCATTATAATAATTTAAATTCATATTCAACAAAAATTAATTTATAAATTCATAATAAAAATATATTTTGAATATAATATTTAATAAATATGATTTAACTTTGAAATAAAATGATTAAAGTTGGACTTACCTCATCAGATGATCCAAGTGAAGTACGCACGTTATTCCCTAGACAAAATGAAATGTTATTTACTGAGCGCCCGTTGCACAGCAACAACGGTCAGACCCAAAACGCTGAGCACTAGAGATGCTGAGACACTAGAGATCTTCAGCGTCGGCGCCAAACACAATAATTTCCTAAAACTACTATACAACCTATTTATACCTATAAGTGTGAGAATTAGTATATTTTAACAAATCAATTAGAGCGTACCAATTTTCTTTTACAATGCATTTTATTATTTTATATAATTTTTTTAATAAAATACTTATACATACTTATTTACTATTTAAATTACTAAAATATAAAATTATAATTCCCACTAAAAGTTATTAAATAAATTGTAAAAATATACGAGTATATACTAATAAATTCCTATAATCCTTAATGAACTATAAAAACACATTTCAGGTTTATAATATTCTCAGAAACTCTAAAAATATAACAAATTTAAAGTGTTATTTATATTTAATGTATTAAAAAATTTGAAATTACATCAAATCATTTTCTAGATAGATGTGACTCTTGAGTTCTAAATTGATTGAATTCTGTATTATTTAATTGGAAATGTATAAAACAATATATAATTCAAATATCAATTTACCTGTATATTTTACAATTAATATTTTAATTTTATATAAACCATACACTATTTTATTAATTTTTTTTTACGTTAAAGTACATTCTATATTTTTATTAATGTACCTAATAATTAATTGAAATTCTTACATTTTTTTTTATGGGTATATATATTTTTTTTTATTACACTTATTATATATATATATATATATATATATATTATATTATATATTAATGAAAACTAGTAATAACGTAAACGAAAATGAATATACAAGTAGTTCAATATTAATGTATGTATTTTCATAGGTACATTTGTTTTGTAAGGTTAAGATTTAAACGAAACCAATATTATAATATTTTTAAATTATTTATTTTTTTATTTTTTTTTTTTTTTTTTTTGGAAAAATTTAAATAATGGATTTTTAAGGTAATATTTGTACACAACAGTTAATAATCTTAAAAACTTATACTAAAAAAATATTTATACTAAAAATTTTAAAATTTAAAATGCTTTTTGATATTAGTGTATTAAGATAAAATTAATAAGTAATACGTACATTTAAGAAATTAATTATAATTTTAAATTAAAGTATTATTCATTTTTCATTTATAATTCTGCCCGTATAAGACTTATGCTTAATAATTTCAATATAAAGTTTTTTACATTTTATACATTTAAAATAATTTAGTTCTTTCAATACAGATTCGTTTTATTTTACAATTAATTTTTAAATTTCGTATTTTATTATTGTTTTATTTAGCATGAATTTTGAACTATTCTGTTAATGTATCAATGAATAATTTGTTTAAAAAAAAAAAAGCTATATTTCTATACTAAAAAACAAAATATGGAATAAACCTGTAGATATATTAAATAGAATATTGAATTTGAATATATATGAAATAATTAACTACATAGACATTTAAATTTCACTTTAATATAATGCATATTTATAAAAAAATTATATAAATATTATAATAAATATTCAAAAATGAAAAAAGCTCTTATTTTATAATTATTAATGTTGGTAATAATTTTGGATCGTATAAAAGAGTACTAGAACAATATAATACGCTATACCAATAGTGACGAACTACCAGAGATAATTTATTAACCCTCTAAAATATTAAATCATAATTGTAAAAAAATTGAATTCAGATTTATTAAAACTTTGACGTAAAATATTATTTATATTAATATTTCTTATCACCAGGGCTCGGGAGTTAAAGCATTTGCTTATTTTTATGGATTAACTTAAAATGTAGCAGAGTGTTATAGAAGTGTATGTCAAGTTATAACACGTACAATTATGAAATTTGAATGTGCCTTTTTTTGTTTTTTTCAGCGATTTTTCAAAAAAAAAGCTTATTTCCAGCTTTTCTGATTATTTTTGCTTATTTGACCAGTTTTTTTTACATTTTTATAGTTTTCTCCTGTAAAGTCGTTTTTGATAGAATTAAAATTTAAAAATAAATCTCATCTTATCTACGTTGTCACGTAGTTCATCGCCGTCCAAGGCATCGGTGTATGGTTAACAAAGATATTCCAACGTTGAAAATAGAACATCAAAAACAAAGATAACAGTTTACATTTTATTTTTCAGAAAAATACCTTAGAAAACCCATAAAATCCTTAAAGTCTTGAAAGTGTAGATTTACTTTGATTATGTTTGATTTTTTAGTTAGAATTTTATAGTTTTTTTTTTTTTTTAATAAATATTTTTGCTTAATTTCAATTCTTTAAATGCTTATTTTAGTGTTTATAATGATGTTTTTAAGCGCTTTTTTAAGTGTTTATACTTATGATTTTAAGTGCTATAAGTCCCGAGCCTTGCTTATCACCAAGACATGGCCATGTGTCGCAGCCTTATCGTATATCGTTTTATATATTAACTTATATTTATGAACAAGTATTTTCAACTATGAAAATCAATAAAAATAAAACTAGGTCTCGCATAACAAATAATCATCTCCATGCCATTCTTCGAGTAAATTCAAACAAATTAGAACCTAATATTAATGTTCTCTGAGAACAAAAAAAAAGCTATATATTTATTCTCATTTTTAACAATCAATAAATGATTAAATTTATCACTGTATCTTTAACATTTGTCTACAATAAGATATAATATTCTAATAATTTAAAAAAAATTCCTAGTTATTGGTCCGCCAAGAACTTTTATTTTATGATCCTGGGTAAAAATAAGGTTGGTCACCATTTCATCATACTATACTATCTATACCACAAGTTAAATTTTTCATTTGTTAGTCCATATATTATAACTACATGGCTAATAGCTATTGATGTGGTCAAATATACTATCAATAAGGTAACAAGGTAAAAATATCCAACAGTAACAACAAAGATGATAAGTCAACATTGAACTGTAAAAACTAGTATGATATTATAGCCAAACCAATAGCAATTTTTAAAATATAGTAGGTAACAATATCTTAAACGTCAACTCCATGTCCATTACCTAAACTTTATTTTTCTAATTTTTAAACTATTGCAGTGATCGACAACAATGGCCTGACAATTTATATTAGATTTTTGGTTCACCCTAACAAGCCAGTTTGTAATAAAAATTTTATAATAGCTATAAAACTTTAAAGTCGGAATACCCACAATTTACGTCTCCGTTCTTAGAATCAACAAAAAAAAAGTACACATTTTGTCCAAATAAATGTATCGCTAACATATATTTTTTCTTTGACATCAAAGATTTTTAAATTTTAAATAATCCACTAAAATGATGCAGAGTTCGAGACTAATGGAAATTGTATAAATCTAAAATATCGCAAAATGTTTACTTACCCTTATACTTATATAATAATAGTGAATTCAGGACCACTTTCTTAACTACTGGAGAACATAACATGGATTTTATATATCGAAAAACTATAAGATGTTGATTAACTGCGAAAAATTATCAATCCAAAGTAACAAATACTTTTCTATTGAAACAAATGAAACGTGAATGAACTTACCTCTAAACAGATAAAAATGTAATTAATATAAATAAAGCTTTTCAAACACACACATGGAAAAAGTAAAAATCAGATGCAGTCACTATAATGGCATATTGGAACCATTATTTAAGCGAAATTTAAGCTGAAGATTTATATAAAGTTGGCAAGCCACCAGAAAACTAATTCGAAATGAAAGAAAATCTGATCAAAAAATAAGAGTGAATAATTATAATTCTATAAGTCGAGATTTAAAAAAACTGTTCATATGTTGTGAGAAAAATGGTATTTCCTACCAAAATTAACATACAACTATACTCATATATATACATTTTTTTTTTTTCAATATTATTACTATACTTATATGTGATATTTACAGATAAATATATATTTATAATTTAGTGATAAACAACAAAAATATGAATTTCATACATAATTTCATTTTACGAAGTGTTGCCGCCGTAACATAACAGCCGATCGACACACACACACACACATAAAAACAATCGCGCGCATCAGCCGTTATTTTTACGTTTATCCTTGTTTAATTATAATTTGTGTATTATGAGTTATATAATATTCAAACAGGTATTGGTGCGTTATTTGCAGCCGCCGGCTAGCTGGTGCGCGTAGCTTAACACGGCCGCCGCAATTTTGTCTTTTATCATACGTCCCAGTGTAAAGGGACCTTGTGTGTGTGCAAATTATTAAACCTTTATTATATTCGTTTTCCTTTTGTGTTTCGTGTCAATTTTTCATTGTATAGCTATGGGAGGACTAGCTGGCCAATCTACGCTCCACAAACTGTGAGTTATTGTTATATTTTTTGTTGTTTACAATTATTTAGTTGTTAGGCCAAAAGGGCCGTATATTTATTATTTTGTTGTGCCTGAAGGGCCGCATAGTATTATTATTATTATGCTTGGTCATAAGGAACTACTAGTTTATATTTATATTTGGTTGGTCATAAGGGCCGCACATTATTTTTGCACACATTATTTTTATATTATACTTTTCTCCTGTGTGGCCAAAAGATCCGCCTTTTATATTAATATTAAAGCTATACGACTACAGCTCTTCTAATAGCTATTACTATAAAATTATACATTTATACTTTTCTTCTGTTTGGCCATAAGGGCCGAGCATTTATACATAATTATTTTTACCTGTTGGGTCAAAAGAGCCGTAATATTATTATCACTATATTTTTTATACTTTGATGTTGCGGTGATTTATTGTTTATTTATTATTTTATTATTTTACAATACAGCAACATAGTTACCATTTTATACTATTTTTATTTATCATTGAGTTACCTATATGTCATTAGTTTTAAGCATATATACACTAACACATAAACACACTTACACAACACTACATCACATAGCTCACTAGTATTTGCGCGGCAAATCCAACCAATTCTAGTTAAGCTATACACCAATATACACAAATTTACATTACACAAGTCGGTCGGTGTGTTATAATATTACGAATTACGAAGTATTTTGGTATCCGGGCGCACGGCCTAGTACTGTCCGTTCCCAGCCCGATTACGAAGCCTTTTAGAATTATAATTGTATTCGTGAGTATACATTTTAATTTACCATGATGAAATTTAATATCAAGTGAGGCTATAAAATATATTACATATTTTGATGGGCTAGTAATAAATAAATGCATTTTATAGTTAAATGGAATAGTTGGAATGAATTTAAATTTAGTTTTAACAAAAATTTCATTTAAACATTATTATTAAGTAAAGAAAAACATCAGATAATTTAAAACAAAAGAATAACATACATTTCAATTGTATTATTAAAATATAATTATTGTTTTGATACTTCATCGTCTTTATTTTATCTAACCTAATTAAATTAAACTATGAAGTAAAAACAATATGTCCAAAATTATTCTTCTATATAAATATTGTTTCTTATAGTTGTTTCAAACACATTTGCATTACAAAAACTGATATGGAAATAATATTAAATCGACTAATGTTTTTCGATAAAATTACAAGTATTATTAAACAATATTCAATGATCATAAGAGTATCTATATTAAATACAGTAAAATAATAAAATTAGTCTAAATATTATGAATACAGTTAAAACTTGTCCAATTATTCATACCAATGTTTAATTAACAATAGTTTCATCCATTAACAAAAGAATTTGAAACATTCTGAAAATATTGATATTTTTCACGAATATGATAATGACTAGGGAACGGATTTAAATGCTCTAAAAAACAGGAAAAATGCCTTAAAAAAATACGATTTAATGCCTTAAAAAAATGCTTTAACATCAAAAATGCACTAAAAAAATGCCCTGAAAAACTTTAAAAATGGGTTTATATTCAATAAAAACAAAATTTTGAATTTAAAACTTATAAAAAAACACATAATTATGAAAAATCTAATAAAAAATAAAAAAATATTTAAATACAATACAACCTTAATTAATTAACTTTCAATTATCTTGATATATGTCATACTATCTTCTTTTTACCCTTAAAAATAAAAAAATTAATAGGTATACCATTTAGATAGGCATATTCGTTATACTTTTACCTTTTGTTTCATAGCATTGTACTCGTATAATCAGGTGCTGCTTAATATTGTCAAACAGAAATCTTCGACGGTTATCGGCCAGTATTGTTTTGTATCTCGAGAAACTTCGTTCCACGTCAACTGACGTCATAGGTGCAAACTTCATATGAGCCATATCATCAGCAGTTAGTTTTTCAGATATTGTACTATTTCGAGATGTTGCTTTTCCTTCCAAAATATTTGAAATTTGTGTCTACACGTGTCAACAATAATTTCGTAATTTCGTAACATAATACATATTTAGGTATTTTAATTTTTTTAGAAAGAATGTGGAAAAAATGTTGAAAAAATGACTTAAAAACCACAAAATGCACTAAAAATTTCAAAAAATGCTCTAAAAATGCATTTAAGTCTTAAAAATACAAAAAAAATGCAAAAAAATGCAAAATAAAAGTTACATTTTTTAATTCTTTGATGTATGAAATGAACTGTTTGCTTGGAAACCAATGTTTTCGGACATTCAGAAAAAAATGCAATTTGCATTCAAATCCGTTCCTTATTAATAACATAATTTATTATACGGATTGCGGTATCCTGAACTTATTTTGTTTGATCAAACGTTTCAAACTTATAATGGCGTTTAATTATTACAAACGTCAGATAGAGCGCAAGAAACTCAAAAGTCCAGTTACTAAATCAAAGTACTCATGAAAACACAAAAAAAGTTATTTAATAATTAATAGGGTTAAATGACTTAGAATAATAATAATCAACTGAAATATTTAACTTCTATCGAAAAATCAGACAACAGACAATATAATAATATATGTATGTACCTAACCGAACAAATCAAATATACGATATTCTTAATTTTATTAAAATGTGTTTATAAATACATTATAGCTTATTTTTTCCAAACATTTAAAATTCGAATTATCTACCATCAACAATTTCTAGTTTTTATCATTATAACATTTTGATTTTAATGAAAATATTATTTTAGTAACCTATTAATAGTTATTATTCGTATCATATAAACCATAGGCGTAACTTGGAAATTTATTAGGGGGGGGGAACAAAAATATAATTACATATCTAACGAAAAGGGTGTCCGAGGCTAAACGCCACTTTACTACCTACATATTATTATATACAATTATTCATTTTCTGACATTATGCAAAAATTTAAAATTAAGATTAAAAAAAAAAATGTATAGTAATAGCTATAACCAGCTGTTTTGTACTTATTTTAAAACAAGGTATATTAAATATCAGAGGGAGCGATGCCCCTCCTAATTTATTCTAGGGGGGCAATTACCCCCTCTTGCCTACCCCTAGTTTACGCCTATGATATAAACATTAGTTAGATGCGAGTGTTATTTGATACAAAATTAAACAACGTCAATAAATTATGTTGCCAAAGACGATACTTATAGTTTGTGAAAGGCAGATAAATCGTCATTTGTCACAAAAACTTGTCTTATCAATTACTACTTTTTTTCGAGCTATTCCACTAGATGAACTAAATGAAAATTTAAATTCTACTATTTGTATATTTATTTATTTAAATTAACCATAATAATAGATTTATGAACACTTCGGAACACTTCGGAAATTCAACGAAGAGAAAAGTTTTAAGCAAAACTATTCAAATGCAATGTTTTCCAAAAGACTTATAAATTATACGGTATAAAAAAAAAAAAAAATCGCAAGCCTAACCAAATATTATATTAATTTTTTTTTTTGTACCGGCAACCAATCCACATATCCTGGACCAATTGTCCATATCGCACCATCGATATTTTCTTTTTGTGTTCGTATGCTCCTTTGACTTATATATTTGAAGATGTACGTTTTTAATTTTCGATACTTCCGATAGGAAGTATTAAATATAGTAAACAAAATAATATTGAATTAGTAAACCTTATTGTTTAACTTTCATTTATAACCATTTATATTTTTATAGACTATAATGTTATACTTACATAATTTAATATAAACAGTATAGTCATTACACAGATGTACATTTATTAATGAAAAGATTGTAACAATTACGATATAGCATCACTATTAATCTACACACATAAAATGTATATTTGCTTAATTCATCATTTATAAATACATTCGAAGATATATATAAAATGCAAAAATAAATAAATAACGAGATTAACATTTGTATAAACGTATATTGCATTCAATGACTTATAGTAGATTGATTAATTATTTCATAACAAATAACTACCAATCTTATGGCAAAAATTACTTATTCTACTACTTTTAGGGCATTAAGATAACCTATCACATATCCTTACTATGCTAATACAACAGATATTTTTAAGACCTCACCAACCTCAACATTGCTCTCAGCCGTGATTTGAACCAAAACGTAGTTTTTTAAGAAAAAAATTTAACTTAAAATATATATTGAAACAAAAAATAATACAGAAAAAATATGTATAACAATATCAAATATATAAAAACGAATGGCAAATACACAAATGAAAATGTATAGATAACTGTAAAAAAATCTTTAACCGCATAGAAAAAAAAAATTATGGTTATAATATAATGTATATGTATATACGTATATATTTCCAGTATACATTTATTATCACATAGTTACTTCATTTTTTTGAAGTAATAATTGTCTTCTATACAATATTTTTTTACTATTACTATATTATATTATTAGTGGCTTATGGTCTATTTAATACTAAACAAGTGCAAGTGATCTCAAAAGCTCCAAATTTGAATTAATTAATAAAAATACAAGTTTGTTTACGTTTCAGACCATTTATTATCTTTTACATTAATTTTAATTTATAATATTGAACATTCACCAACAATATAATGGAGCCTACGGTGTACAAATATAATTTTTTCTTTGTTCATTCCTAGTCTATATCTTTTAATTATTCAATCGTTTTGTTTTATTGTGATATATACATTACATACATCATCGTCAAGACAGTAGCGTATTCATATGCAAGCACTATAGGCACGTGCCTACAGTGGAAAATTCCAAGAATATACTTTGATATTTATTATAAATAAAAATGGTTTTTAACCTTAAGAAATTATGTTTTAGTATTTAAATAAAATTTGTTCTGCATCTACCTAACTAATATATATTTTATTAAAAATAATTAAATGATAATTCAGTTAGTGCTATATATTATTTTAGTTATTTAGTGCAGCAATTTTCCACAAGCCTACACGTGGGAAACATGTAACTACTCCCCTCAAGACAAACATTAGATATACTTAATATTTTAGTAATCAATTTAGGCTTCTTCGAAAGAAAATATGTCATCTATAATTGACTATTATAAGATACCATAAAAATATCAACATCATATGTATTCAAAAATGAAAAATAATAGAATACAATATATATGTATACATATTTATTTAATTATTTCGTTTCATTGCATTTCAATGTTTTAAATATGTTTATTAAAATATTTAACTTATCAATTTATATCACACCAACCAAAACAATTATTTGCTCACATCTTCAAGTTTAATTTATCAATTCCCGACTACGTTTGATTATTAAATATCAACATTTTAACTTAAATATATAATGTTAACTAAAACAGGAGTTAAATATTATGTTACAAACAAATTTCAACGTATTCACAAAAATGCAAGACACTTAAAATCTTTTCCAAACATTTTATTTTTACTTATAAACATTTAAAAAATGTACTTATTATTTTATTTGTCTACACTTATAAGTTTTCTATTTTAAATTAAATTTGATAAAACTTTCCATAATTGGTCTTTATTTATTTTTTTTAGTTAATACAATGACTATAGTCTTTGTTTGATACTTTGAAAATTCAGTATTTATAATCTAAACGATTCAATCCAGTCAAAGATAATTCTCATATTTTAAAACCATAAGCTCTTTTAGTACTTATTACATATAAAGCCATTCAAATTTGTGTACTTTATATTTTGAACGGCCAACATAGTATTTGGTAGACTATTATAAAGTGAATAATAAAAAATAGATAATATTATAAATAAATATTCCTGAGGTACATATCCATAATCTTCTCCTTCTCCTTCGCCTTTCTCCCAACTATTTGTGGTTGGCCACCCTCATCCTAAACCTCCACTCGTCTCGATTTTATACAACCATATTCATAATCTATAAATATGAATATATTTACATATTATCAATAGGATAAAATTGGTGAAATTATATGTATCAAATATGTTTCATCTATGTCTCTAAATACGAGTATAAACGTTTTATGAATAATTTAGTGAATTATGAATTAATGAAAATAAATTACGAGAATATAATTAATCGGTTAAACAAAATATTACATTTTCACATATTTTATAACGATAGGTATAAATCATGAATACCCAAAATATCTTTAAATATATAACATTTTAAATGTTACCATTTGATTTTTATCCCTTTGAAGAGTGAATTAAATATTATGTGGATAATTCAGAGAGTGAATTGTTTTTATAAAAATATCTTAAATTTGCTAAAGTAAAGACGTCATTTGACGTTTTAGATATTTGTGTTAAAATAGTAAATACGTCAATTGACGTCCCTGTTTTTTGTAATAAAGTAGTAAGAACGTCTATTGACGTTAATGACATTTTTTTTTTTTATAAATTAATATTGCATTATTTTGGATTTTATTTTAGAATTAAACTAATTCGACAAATCATTTTTAAATTATAATATTACGGAACGCAGTCAAAAGTCGAATTAATCATAATATTGTAATAAAATAAATAATAATTATTATTGTTATATTGTGATAAATGATAATTAAGTATTTTGGCGGCTAACACAGCTTTAGTCAAAATCCGATGATTCCGATGTGATTAACAAACACGTGATTATATGTCACATTCAGTATAGACAACAAAAATACGCGTGATGAACACCATAAATTAATTTTTATTTTATTATAAAGTGAGCATTGTACATAAAATATTTATTTTTTTCTGTAGATAGTCAATAGATAATAGTATCTATTATATTATAACGTACATATTGCTAATATCAATACGCATTTCTTAAAAATTCGTTAAAGCCAGAAACAACAGAAATAGATCAATTGACGTGCTTACTCTTTAGGCTATACTAAAAAGAAACGTCGAATAACGTATTTTCTCTTCAAAGGGTTATTAATAATACAAATTGATTCATCAAAAAAAAAAATTGTTGACTGATTATTCACACATTGAAAATTAGTAAAATTAATCTTCAAAAAATCTTCAAAACGTATAAATTGCTATAAATATTTTCAACCACATGATCATTTAAATTTTTCTGAATCGATAAATATTTGAAATAATCGTGATTATAATAATAATTTTAAACACGACATTTAAAATATATGATAACATACAAATTAATTTATAATCAAAGAATTACATGTATTATTTTAATTTTCAAAATTATAGTGTTAAAAACTTTTAAATGCACAAATACAAAAAATAAATTATACTACTATATATTGTTATTATGAGGTATTTTATAAGGTAGCGTACTCATAATACTTTGATAACAAACTAAGTTGAAATATTTTTAATAAATTATACAATTAATCCTCCTATAATTAATATTGGTTCAAAAATAACAAACAAAACATTTATTTAGTAAAACAATATAAAGATAAGTTTATAAATATAATTAATAATTTAATTAATAGTTATAAAAATATGTTAGGTATTAACATTGAATAAAAATAATAACTAAATTGAAAATCGAGTGCCTTTAAAAACTAAATTGAATAATTTTATTATGTTTTTGTATATTATTCTAAATAAAAACGCTTTAATATATTATCATTATTTATTTTATTATTCCGATTTAAAAATGTATTAAATACAATAATAGATGGTACAAATTACCAATAATTTAAAAACAAATTTCAGTCATAATATATATAAAATAATAAATTAAGTTGGACTATTTTTGGAAAAAATTTCATACTTTTAAATGTTTTTTATTTTACGATAAAGGCGTAAGTACCTTTAAAGATTTTAGTTATTTTGAGCGCGGAAAAAATCTCGTCTAGAATTTCTTATTGTTCACTAATATATTTATCTATTAATCATCTAATAACTGGGAAAAAGTAGTTAAAGGCAAAAACAATTCCACATCGTCATCAACATATGATTGCTCCTCCCCACTTAACTCGTTAGATATTTTTTTTATTATTTATTAATATACACTATTTAAACATATAATTATTATATTATTTAAATAATGGTCAATAAAATATGTCGAAGAATATGAATTATAAGCCAAATTTAAACTCAAATGACTCAAACTTATCGAGAAATTCGAACTATGGAGAAATATATCACACATCTCATATATTGAAATGCAGGGACTAAGGTAATCTTTCGAGTCATCAAAAACTCTATAAAGGTTTGGGTGGGTTATCAAAGTTTCACTATAATATAAATAACTAAAAACAACTAAATAATAAAACAAATTTTCCGTAAATTCTAATTTTTTGCAAAATATTAGATCTATAATTTATTATAGTATTATTTTCTGTAATATTATTATCTGGATTTCTATTGTAAAGTACAAAAAAGTACACCAGTAAAATACCAACTTTACTATTCCTAATACAAAGAAAAAATTATAAATAATTTTAGACCATTCCTTATAATTGAAAACATTTTAATAGATATTAACTAAAATTCTCATATAAAAGAAAATCTCTCACGCAGTATCTTAAAATGGATATTATTCCCATAGTAAATATTTGTTTTTAGGATCTTAATTTTTACTATGATCTAGGGTCAACATCTACCACCAATATTTACCTTATTTCTATTTTGATTGATGATGAAAATGGAATTTTAAACGAGTGTCAAAAAACCGCCGGAAATCCGAACCCCAATTGTATGACACAAATATCAGTAAAAATAAACGTTGAAAAACTTAATAATTTAAGTGAACAAAATATTACCAATATAATTAATATATATGTTATAATAACTATGTAATAAAATAGCTTATATATACAATGTATATTATACATATTTATTATTTATGTCAAATTAAAATAATGTTTGTTATAAAATAATACAATTTTATTTAGAAATGTTCTTACAATATATCTGTGAATTAATATCTAATCATTATTTTAACTAATTCAGCTTAAAAACTAAACAAAATAATTAAGTCTCCCTAAACAGTACAATTATTTTATAATTACTCTTATATAAAGTTGTATATTACTTTTTTGTCAAATGAGTATATTTATCAAGAATATGATAGGATTTTCGTTCTTAATTACTGTTTGAATAATAATAGTACGGTTAGTAAACCGCATTAAACATAAAATTGACCACTTTTTGGAGACCAAGTTTACTCCATATTCTTTTTAATACAAGAGGAAGTATTCTTTTTCGAAATTTCGATTAAATTTTCTTTTCAAAATGTTATAAATAAAGAAATATCTACCTACATTATTTTATTGAAATAATAACAAATTTAAAATAATCAAAAAGTTGTACAGTTATTTTTATCAAAAAAAAATATATGAAACAATAATTGTTTAAATATAATTACTTAATAATATAAAAATAAACTTTGTACCATGTCATTTATTTTAATCAAATTTTATATAAATTATAAAAGTTCTATTACATACTTCAAAAATTTAAATTGTTAATAACCCAAGTTAATATAGTAAGTACAATTATATTATAATTAATATTTATGTGAATGTTACAAAATTATGTTAATTATAATTATTTCACCTTTTAACGTATAGTTAAAAATCAGGACACAAAAACATTATATAATATTAGTGTGAAAATATTTTAAATTTAAATCTAGAAAATAATTATGTTAATAAACTTAGTAGAACTAATTTGAATTGTTTGACAAGAATAAATTGACTGATTCTAGCTCTTCCATAATATGACATTAGAACATACTATAATATTAAAAAGTTTTATCAACAATGCATAGGTTAGGCTATTAACACATAAATTCCAAACATTATTTCCATGCCAAAGTATTTTTTTTTAGCCTATTCAATATCATTTTTAATATAAATACCAGCCGTTATATATATATATATACAGTATACGATTTATATGAAGCCGTTTATGGTTGAACGAGAATTATGGTCATAAGTTTAATATATAATGTTAACCAAAAGAACGACAGTTGAATTTCTCTGCTCTTCGGACACTCGATTTCATTAAGGCCTAAATCACGATAGCATTTTTTTTTTTTTTTTTGTTTTGTTTATATCCTTCACGAACAATATAATACATATTGTTCTCGCATCTTTAGAGAATCCTACATTAACCATGTCAGTGACAATTATAACAAATGGTTTAATATATTTTGTAAGTCAATCATTTTCACTTACCTAATAAAACAAGTCTGGTTATAATGACCAAAACGCTACACAAATCCTAAAATAAATTTAGTAATACACGAATAATTTGTTATAATATTAACATGCAAAGTGTGAACGATAGTTATTAAGACGTATAATATCTATAGTCAGGGATTCTACAAAAAATATTTATTCGTACGCGGTTGTATAAAATCAGCTGAAATAAATATATTTTCATCAGTTTAAGTAATTAATGAAACTTAAAAACCGCTAAAATAATGAAATTGTGTTTTGTTTTATTGATTAATTATCAATTTTATTTTCAATTATGAAGAACTATTACAACAATAAAAAATAAATATTGAATTAAAAAAATACCTAGACAGAATAACTTCCGGAATAATTCATGTAATTATCGCTGGTTTTAAAAGTGAATTTTATAATTTATTTTTTTATTCAATATTTAACTGTTTTATTATTAATATTAATTTATTTTGATACCTTATATATATATATATTCTGTATCACATTTACTCATTGTGCCTAAGGTATAGATTGTAAATCTCTTAAAAAAAAAAATAAAAATATTTCACCCGACAATAAAACAAAAAAATATCATTATTTACAATGGTAAAATATTAAATAATTTTAATGGGTTCATTTAAAACCTTTTAATTTTTTTAAATCTATAATTTACAATAAGGATTGTTGAATCATTTATGGTATTGTTTATTTATATTATTAATAATTATTTACATTTTGAATAAGTGAATAATAAAATAATGGAAAATACTTCTACCGATTTCAAATGATCTATCTGCACTATCTACTTTTTTAGACTTAGAATTCCTATACCCCTATGAATAATTTTGTATATGGGTTATACAATACATATGACATACATATGACGATATATATCATATATGTATCATAATTGTGAGAAATGTATTTTGCTTTATGATCTTAAATTTAAAATATAGTAACTGTAAATAAATCAATAGATATATAAAATACAAATAAAGCAAATTTTAATCATTGACTATAAACAAGGAAAAAATAATATCAATGAACACATGCGCGCGTGATATAAATATAAATTACCCCACTATTTATTCGCAAACAAAGTCCTCCCAAAAGCTTGCGCCGGCGCTTTGTATAAAATACTTTTTTTAGGTCATCGGTTCATGAATTGTTTATTACCTATATAAACTTCAATTTTTCTAAAATACGAAGTTTCACATACTCCTATATGTGTGTATAGGTTATACACATAAGTTTTAACTAAATTTTAAATAATTGAAAATTACAAGTATACTCGTATATTTAAATACTCATTGTATTCATATTTATATTTTATTTCACTACTCTAGAGTTAGTAAAATTCATCTAATACTAATAACTATCATGTGTTTTGCTATTTTTAATATTGTTATTTAATATTAATAATTAAAGTTCTTTCTTTATGAAAATAAAATTCATCGTTTTTCTTCTAAAACATATAAAAATTTAAAAAAAAAACACAACATTTATTTATTCAAATATTAATATTTTAAATTTTTTTGTTTATACAGCGATATATAAACCTTAAACGTACATTTGATAATTATACGATAACCTAATAAACAGCGATAATAATTATAATTTTTTTTTTCTGAGCCAAGCTTTAACAACATCAACATGGATTAATTAAAGATAAATTACACATTTCAATTTACATTAAATTATAAATCGATAAGTATATACTTTGATATAAAATGTAAATACTATAATTTTATTTTTATAATATTCAACAATAATTTATATGTTAACTAGGTGAGGTGTAGTAATTAATTATTTAACAGAGTAAAGTATAAAACAAAATAATTGTATTACTATAAAAATAGTAAAACAATAAAATTGCATGTAGAGTATATACCTGTAGCTTAAAAATCGTAGTCACGAATGTACCTACATTGCCCATACGTCACGCCGTTCATTATTTTTAATAACGGATGTTAGCCAAAACGAGTTGTTACATCTCTTTTAATAAGTTACAATTATTACAAATTATTAATGTATAGTATAATTATATAAAGTTTAATTAAAAATTAAAAATTATTAAATGGCTAACACTCGTAAATTAATATATAAATAAATAAAAAAGTAATTTAAATATAGCAAATAATAATTATTAGAAAATTACATAGTTTCAACTAACACTGC
>NW_020273002.1:0-9868 GCF_003268045.1 Sipha flava
ACTTAACTCCCACCTACGACCTCTCCTCAAATCCAATATGAACTTATCCAATTGTCTACTTTTATACAAAAGTCTCCTACAACCAATATGGTCTTACGGTATAGCTCTCTGGGGCACTGCCAAACCCTCAAATCTCAGGACAATTCAAGCGTTCCAATCCATCTGCCTCCGCATAGTCACTAAAGCCCCATGGTACGTTACAAACGCCGCTCTACACGAAGACTTCAATGTCCCATCCATCGACCAGACTACAGCCAATTTCTATTCAAGACTCCACTTCAAAATCCAAATCCACCCAAACCAACTTATATCTCAACTTCACTCTAATACACTTCCAGGTAACCCTACCCGACGCCTTAATCGGAAATGATCCAAAGATCTTCTCAACACCCAAAATTAATTTAAGATTCATGTAAAGGTAGCTCTACTGTAAGCTTCCTTTTTCACCATCTCATCACTGTCATTCCTCCATCAAATTTACTCATTGTACATATAATAGTATAGATTGTAAATATTCAATAAACGATATTTTATTAAAAAAAAAAAAAAACTATTAAATATTTATAATACTATATGAAGTTATATATATATATATATATATATAAAACTATCAACTATTAAGAACAGAAAATCATTAAATATTACTTACAAACGGTTCCCATCCAGTTATAATATCATATGAAATGACACTACCCAGGGAATGTGCCATTATGGATACTTTAAAGTGATGATGAGGGTGATGTTGCACAAATTCTGAATGTAATCTATTTAGTTCATTTGCTAAACTATTCTGTATTTCTCGACCATATATAGGAGAAGTATAGTACATTATGTCCATAGCTGACGAATTTAATATCTGCCGTATGTTTTTCAAATTTAATGGAGTAATCTGTTCAACCAACCCTAGAATAAAAATTAATTATTATTATACTTATATTATGTAATTTTAAATGTATTATGAACAGTATAATTACCCCCATCAAAACTACATCGTGATCTCCAATCTACGGGAAAAAACTCTGCTCTCTGTTCTGTACCTTGAAAATATTTTTGTTTAATCCATTTCACACAATCACGAAATCTAAAATTATTAAGATAAAAAATAAAATCTATGTCAAATAATTTAATAAATAAGGAGTATTATCAATAAATGGTCTATTCAGTTTAAGTTGATCCTCTTACGCGAATGCAAATGAGTCGCCGAGACGACACAGCCCTCTGTGATTGATCGTTGTCACTCACAGAGTGTTACAAAGAATATATAATTTTAAACTTAATACATATATTGAAGTTAGGTTACTATTCATTTTAAATTATATTATTTACCAACAAATTCATCAAAATCAACAATATTAATAACATAAAAAATACAGATTTATGGTGTTTGCATATGTACAAGAGTCGTGTTGAGAAAACAATGTGTTAATATATCTCACTACATTAGGATGACCATATTAAAAAATAAAAAAACGGGATAACTATAACTTCCCCTCCCTAAAAAAAAATCCCTCATCCATATACATTCAGACATATCTCGAGAGTTATCCAAATCTCTGTCATATCATAAACAATTATTTTCTTTTTACTCTATTCTTTTTTAGTAAAATAACCTAAATAATAAAATATTTTCTTTTAATTATTCATCAAAAAACACAATGTAGCATTTCAAAACGATTATAATTTTTTAAACAATTAGATAAATTTAATTTTTAATATTACAATTAAAATATTAAACAATGTATTGTTACATACATTGGTGCACACTAATTCTTACCAACATGGGTCGAACATATATAAATACCGACCACCCACCCATTACCCATAAACATTATCAAAGCAACTCCAATGAAGGTAATTTTGGAGCTTGAGGTAGTGGAACTAAGCACTTAAGGCATGAGCAGGGCTGGCGAAAGCTATGGGTGACCGGGAGTGCCAAACTGAAAATTGTTTTCATCTAATTTATCGTTTAATACGCATTAACGATCTACAGGAAATAAAAATATAACAGTTGTGCTTTCTACTTCATATAGGTACTGCATCCATACAGCGCTGGTTTTGATGTAAAAATGCATGAAAACATACCACCGCATTTGTCTGTGTAAATAAATAGATGGTCGTAATATTTATTTTCATAAAACATTTACTCGTTTACAAATTAATTCATATAACTAAAGGCGTTAATCGAAAAGACACAGTTGCCCGACACACTCGCACGATTTGTTTTCGACGAGCTCTCGTTACGTACGATCTGCTATGTAATGTCAAATGTTTAAACTAACAAGTTACAGTTAACAGGTAATCAATATTCATATTTTTTATTTAGTTAATTTCTACATAATATTTTGGTTCCTTATTAGTTATTTACAATGAATTCCGTTCTCTCGTTGTCTTAATAAATGAGTTGTTAATGAAATACAGTATTCCTATATTGTAGACAGTGGTGAAATAATATATTCCCGAAAAAACTTTCAAAAAGTAAAAAATACCAAGCTCAACATTAGAACTATTATATTCTTGCAATGAAAAAAGAAAAACCTATCCAAAAAATGCGTTGATATAATACTAAGTTATTATACTAAATATATACTAATTTTATTTAAATTCACTAAAAACTTTATTTTACTACTACTCAAACTAAGAGGGTTAAGGAGGGGGAGGTTTCAAAGGCGCCAAAACATGGTTTCGCCCAAGGTACCAATACTTTTAGCGCCGGTCCTGGGCATGAGCCTAGGTCCAATCGAATTTCACATGTTAAAAATTGAAATAAAATCTAAAAAATTGCAAATATTTTTAATCGCCCAATTTTTTTCGGGGGGTCGACCGACCCCTTGACCCATGAGATGTGCGTCACTGGTTACATATAGTTACTCTTACATTTTTTTTAACAAGAATTAGGAAAATTATACACTATCAGCTATCTCAATTATTTATGAATTTTGTAAGCCTTCTTCTACACTTTCTACGGCTTTCTCGTACTTTTCGGAAGAATGTATTGAATTTAACAATTTTGGGTAGGTATTTCAAAAGAAATTCATAAAATTGTGAACAAGTTAAGTTTTTAAAGTGTTGTTTTGTAATTATTATTGATCTAAGGTTAGGTTAGGTTTCGACATTATAACGATTTTTTTTCATCAGTCTACAATATATTTGTTATTGAAAAAATTCTTTCTACAGATTCATTTTTTTTCAGGAATAACCAATAAGTATTCAATAATTGTTGAGAAGTTGTTGAAAGAAATATAATTTTTTTCTAGTGTTTTAAATAGATCACACTATTTTTCAGTGATATTTTTTGAAAATTTTTTCCATTCTACAATTTTAACTTATATCACATGAACTACATGATTATATTCATCAAATAACTTGTCCTTATCCACATAACAACCCTGGTTAAGTTTTTTATTTTTAAATAGATATTAAATACTTTCTTGAACGTCTACCCAAGCAGGAATATCTAATAATTGAGTTCAACGAAAATTTTTGAATGGTTCAAAATGACAACTCCATTTTTCTACATAAGATAAGAATACACTATGAAAATCATCAACCTTTTCCATAAAATTATTTTTGCCGTATATTTTTTTTTTTATCAAGGTTTTCAATAATTAAATATATTTAAATATTTTATTTACAAGTATTAATACATTATAAAATAAATAATAACAAATAATATGGAAATAACGGGATTAAAACGGGACAATATTTTAAAAACAGGATAAAAAGCGCCCTACTCGAAGTTGATCGGGACAACGAGACTTGATGATCAAAAAAGGAATAATGCTGTTTTAAACAGGATGTCTGGTCACCCTACACTACATGTACTATGTGCGCAGCGGAGACCAGTTTTCGTCTGATAAGTGATTAACTTAAACTGAATAGACTATGGCACAATATTGTCAATCATACTTACTGAGAAGTGTTTCTTATTATTTTTTTGTTATCGATTTTATGTCCAATGCCATGAACCAAAAATACTAAATGCGTAATATCGTTCAATTTATCTTTTTCATCAGCTTCTGTTTTATAAGATCTAATAAGTTTATATCCTGCGGCTAAAATAATCAAATGATTTTGATTTAATAAAAAAATAATTAAATACAAATTACTTTTATGAAATCAATGAACATACTAAATCAGAGCAAAAAAAACTATTGTCAATATTGTACAATAATTTATAATTTAAATCTAATAAAATAATTTTGAAATACTTACATTTTTGAAAATAAGTTCCTAATTTTTTTGTAACACTTCTCATAATCTTTGTGTTGATAAAAGATTTTGGTTTAAAAGAATACACCTCAGTAGGTGAATACCATACTACATGCATGTCTCCATAAGTTACATCTCTTATAACTAAAAAAACCAATTTTAAATTTAATGAAGTGGTAAATTACAATCATCATTTTTATTCAGTAAAATAAATAAATTAATATTGTTTCATCAAAGGTTAAGACATTGGAAGGTACCTAACCTGACTTTCCATTGTCTTCAGTACTTTCAATTTTTCTGGTATCATCTCTAAAGAGATTTAGGTGTTCTCTTTCAACTTCTTCACCATATTCATAGGGTTCATATCCATCATAAAACCATACACCACGGAAGATGTCACTATCTTCACCTATTTAAACCGAAAAATTATATTAAGAAACTGGGTAAGTAATCTTTAAGACAAAAAATTCACATACCAGGCCAAAATATAGAAGTACACTTTTTTTTTAATAGGTCTACTTCGTAGAGACCTCCCCTAACGACAACGGTAAAGTTTTGAAAATAATAATTAAACGACCCGTTCAAAGAAGATGCTTCTTCTTCATTGCCGAAATTCGCCCGATACCTATACTCTATGTTCAAAGAATCAAACCCATCAAACTTGGTCCATTTCTTGGGATCACTCTTATAGAACCATCGGACTCTTTCGGGTTTCAATGGATCGAATGTTGTCGCAGTGCCATTAGTTTGGACCGTGGTCATCGCATTGCTCTCGTCTAATACATCGTCTGCGATCAATGTCGGTTCCTCTATGTGTAAGCCATTAGTTTCCATATTGTTCACCACTGGTGCATAACTGCAAGGTAAAAGATGGAGTCAGTAAATATAAGTGAGATTAACAGCAGAAAAGTGGATAAGCATAGTGGTAGAGTGCAGAAAAAGAAAAATTCGGGCGAATCAGTAAGGGCCACAGGGTCTTCCTAATTAACTGATGATGTAACTAGTGACGGCGAACGATTAAGGAGTAATTCGTAAAATTCACCTTTAGACGTGTAAGCTAGCGAGATCGAAATATTTAAAATAAAAAATTCGATTGCGATCCTGCTCTCCACGATTGACTTCGGGTAGTGCACGGTACGACGTTGCGACGATAACTTCGATCGGCGGCAGACAATCTGCAAGGAACGTTTGTATTTTTTTAATGTTTGAAAAATGTCGGCTCTTATCTCCGTTATCAGTTACGATGTCATGCGGTTATCATTTCCGACAGTCGTTCGGATGATAAAAAGAAAATGTGAATTTTTTTTCAAAAAGACAATAGATGTTTTATTTTCCCGTCGGTTTACATGTTTTTCTTTTCCTCCGCCTCGCTCTTCTAAACGTTTCCCGCCATTAAATTCCTATTATGCTCCGGAGACAGTAAACGTTAATATTGATAATATTGTCGAACTATACCGTCACCGCTGCTCATGCCGAAAAGAAGATTTGAAATGTTTGGCACTTTAAGAGAAAAACTCCACAGCGTTGTTCAAGAAGGACTATCCGCCAGGTACGTGTTGTGTCTCGTTGGTCAGAACGTATTGGACGAGTGGATGGTCAGAACTGCAAAAGTCCTTTTGTCCCATTTATCTAACTAACCGAACGTTAGGTTATTTGTTTCACGCGTAAATGCAGAGAAATAGGTATACATGTGTTGGCGTTCCGACTGCTTCGTGCCAAAAAATGTTTCAATATCAAAATATTTTGCGTGTTTATGTGTTGTGACCATCCCGATTGGGTATTTTTACTATCAAATCTGTTGCTCAATCAAAATTACGCACTTCTAGGTTTTCATCCTAAGATGTTTATAGTCAGATGTTGAAATACCTATTCATTATGAACGGTGCTAAATCGGGCAGCTCTGTTAAACTACATCTATGCTATTTATATTTTTATTATTGTATTGATGCTTACCTCAAAAATGATCCATTCATGTTATTGTATTTAAGCTTTAATTCTTTTGAGTAATTTCATTTCATATTTCAGAGTATGTTCTGTTATTGGTTTGTTTTTTTATTTCATACTCATAACATTTTATCTTAATTAAATATAGTAAAATTGCACACCTTTATTTAGTTTAACCTTAAACAAATTATTTTTATCTCTATTTTTTTATCGTTATTTATATTTCTTAAATGAATATGAAATTGATTTATTTTTCATTTTTGTCAAATTATAATTTCTGTATCCAGTATTTACCATTTCAATTTTCTTTCATTAATATAATATAACTTATAACTTATAATATATAAAATGATACTCATAATACATACAATTTTCCCAGTTAGGTACATTTAATGACTTTCATACTTTTGACAGTTGTAAAGTTGTAGGCTAGTAATAATTTCATCATAATCACTTTTAATATAGTCATTAAAGTCAAGTACCTTAGGTGTTATCAATGTTTATTATAAATATAAATATTTTTTAATTCAAATAATAAATCACATAATGAACAAAGATTAATCATGACTCATATTGTATAGTAGATAAATGTAATAATGAAATACATAAATTATTATATGCATAATCAATTGAGGAACTGCTGCAGAGAATGACCTCACAGTTTTTCAAATTATCTATAGTTAAGATAGGAAATTAAATATCAGCATGTTTTTCCTCCTCCACTTGTGTCATTGTTGTATAAATTCATACCTCTATTTAATTTTCATTAAGATTACCTCATTTTAACTTTGAGTTATTTGCAAGTTTTAATAATGTTCAAATAATTAGCTCTATATTTTGATCATAAGTTCACTTTTTTTTGCAGGTTTTTATCTTATATTATTGTATATTAACTATAATGGTATCTCCATTATTTATAATAATCAATTATGATAAGCAATGTTTTTTAAAAATATTTTGTAATATATCAGTATGATTTATCATAAAAAAAAAGTATAATTAAGAAAATGGATTACCTATTATTTTTTATAAAAGTAGAAACGCATAAAATAGCTATAAAAATTGAATTTATAATTTTTTTCTTTAATATTGCTTATATATATTAGATTGGCTGTGTAATTAGATATTAAATAATCTCATCTAAATTTTAATGTTAGTAAAATACTTAAGAAATATTTATTATTAAACAATGAGGGTACGCAATAATCTAATAATTTCAACTACTAATTATAATTGTTATTATACATTAATTATTAAATCACATATTCATACATTCAGCATTATTCAGTAAAAATAATTTAAACCCAGTTTAATACATTTTAATTCTACAATTCAACAAAAATTTAAAAGAAACTATACACTTTTAATAATTTTAAACTATAGGTGATAATTATGTGTTAATGTTATTTTTAATTATCTATATTAGTACTGTTAAATTATTACCTCCCAATTCTGTGGTAGAAAATAATAAACATTAATGACATGATTACTAATTGTCCTCTAATTTTTGAATGTCAATTTTATAGTTTATATAACTGTGTTTTATAATATTTTTATTATTTCCTATGCAGTTTACATTTTTAATTTAATTCAATTAAGATTTAATTGGATTAAAAATAAAACAGGTGATTATATTGTTAATTTTTACAATAAGAATAATTTTTAATGCAAGCAAATTAATTCAAATTAAGGAAATACCAAAATATTTTGATGCTTATATATTTTTTATTCTATTCTAATAAACTGTATAATAATTTTTTCAACTGAAGGTATATTATAATAATTAAACGGTAAATATTTAATTTTAATGTGCTTAAATGTAAATATAATCCGCATGTAAAATTTGTTTTATTTTATGTATAGTTTAATGTGCATTTCAAAATTAAGAAATTATTTTAAATACATGATTATACATTTTTTTTATAGTTAATCGTTTTCATGAATATCAAAAAAAAAAAAATATATTACTGCGCATTTTGTATTTGTTTATTGTGTTCAGGCTGCCAAAAATTACATTCAGTAACAATGACACTTAATATTTAATTATTTAAATGCCTACCTTAATTGTTCAATTTGATTCATAAATAAGATTTATTGCTTAATTTAGTTAAAATAGCATATTATACAAATAAAAATAATTAATATTTTTTTTATATATTTATTTTATAAAGATGTGAATAATTATTTTTTTTTTTAATCCAAAAATGTAACAGTCTGTACATGTATTAAAATTAAAATAAGTAAAAAAATCTAGTGAGGATTTACTAAATATAATAACAAATATATACAATTATAAAAAAATAAATAGACAGGTATCTAAATAATAAAACTACAAATTACCACCTACCATTTATATTGAGCTACATTTTTAAGAAGAAACCCTCCGTGACAGCATTTCAATGTTCATTAGCTATTTTTTATGACTATTTATAAGCATCTATGTATTATGTACATATATCAGCCCCTATTTTTAGTGAACCCCTACACTAAGTCCGAAATTGAAAGTGTGGACAGTGTTGGGACTTATTTAATTAAATTTATCTAGATAGATTTTTTGTCTAGATAAATAACGCTAAGTTATCTAATTACTTATCTAAGATAAAATTTTTAATTATCTAGATAATTGTCTGTATTCTTGCTATGATTAGAGTTATTTTTATTCTTGTACGGAGATGAATCCAACAAATCAGAGATCATCGAAATTGATCCAGCCGTTTATGAATTATACATTCTGTAAATAACCTGACTTTCTTTTATACATATAGATTTTGTATTCATAATCATAATTTGTGTATTATTAATAAGTAATTATTATTTCTTGATATGTCATTTTATTTGTATTTTCATATCGGGAAAATATTTTTGGTATTTTTAAATTTAATTTCTTATTTTTCTATGGAAGTTCCAGATATAGTAGGTATTTGATTTTAGTATACACACGTAACTCATACGCTGAATAGTTATTACTTCACTCTTGGAACCCGTAAAGTCGTAATTACTTATAAAATAATGAAAATTATCAAATTAATATTATATGGAAAACAATATTGTTAACTTAAAATATTTTTTTATGTTTCTGTATTTATCCTGATACGTACAAAGCAATTTTAATTTTTTTTTTTTTTTCATTTTAGTGATTCACTGTCATTAAATATTGTACAATATTTATAAATACTGCTTAATAGTACACTATATTACTACAATAAACATTAAACACCTAGGTACCTATTAATAATAATGATTATAATCAGGGACGTATTTAAGGGGTGGGCCTATAGGACCCTTGCCCCTCCCCATTCACCGTATTATATACTTTATTTATTATTGTAAGCCCTCTTATTTTTCACGCACGGGCGAACGGTGAAATACTGAAGTATCAATATATCATGATAATATGATACCATCGATTAAACGGATTAACATTTAATATACACTGAATACACCTTAAGTTACACCATGGAATAATTATAAAACCTGAAGAAGTAGTTGATGCATATGCTAATAAACACCCCAAACATCTTCAGTTATTGTAATTACAAAAATTATATTTAAAAATATGTTTTATTATAAATTTGTGTAGTAAAAGTTTATGTTTCTATCAAACACTTGTATTTTGATTATTTGGTTATGAATAATGACAGTTTTTTGAGATGGAAAAGTTATAACTATGTATACCTTGAACTTTTTGTTTGTACCCCCCCCCCCCCCCCCCCCC